>NC_056749.1:558112805-558252805 GCF_019279795.1 Protopterus annectens | reverse complement strand
AAAAAAAAAATCAATGTTTTCACTCTATCTCCATTTTCTGAGCTATTTTAGTAGTGTTTCTTAAAGAATTTTAATATATTTTGTACAAATGGCTGCCAATGGGGCTTGACATAGCAACGTGATCTTGTTTTTCTTCAAGCCTTTCTCTTTTCCATAATCCATTTCAAGTCTGTATTATACATGCGTCATGCTAGACATAAGAAAGTAGTGGTATTTTCCCCACGCCATTCACATATAATGGGATTAGTGTCAGTCACTGCCATCTTACATACCTTTTGTAACAGGACTGCTGCTTTTATGTTTTGAATGGCCCTCATTTGTGTATGTCTCAGGGCTTGTTTTACAGTATACTAAGGAGCTATACAGCTGCAACCAAAATAATTGCTAAATTGCAGGCCTTTGTTCAAAGTATCTTTTTATATGAATTGACAACCCTTCCCCTTACACTTTGGTAACTATGTGGATAGTTTACAAGAATTACAAGAAAAAAATATATTCTGACTTTTCTCTAAATGGCACAGACATCTTTAATACAACATTCAAGTAATGTTAACATGTGAAGTAGTATAAACAACCAACATTTAATGTTTAAAGCTTGGCATTTCAATACTGTGATGCTCGTTATGTAAATTTGCCAAAAAAGTGACAACTGCCTTTTAACCATTGGCTGATCTAATTGCTCTGTTTTGCTATGAAAGGCATGGCTACATTGGAAGCAGCTGTGAATCAGTATAAGTTCTGTTCCTCTCTGCAGTAAAGACAATAGAAAACAGTTTCATGTAGGAGTAAACAAATTCCTCTGCAACGTATGTAAGAAGTTAAGCTTAAAGATAAACTAGGTGGTCTTTCCTTCTGTTGATTCCAAAGTAAGGAAATGAAAGTTTTATAAAGTACAAGTAGATTTCAGCTACCTACACAGTACTGGAATCATAAAAGCAGCCTAAGATCTGAGTTAAATGATAAGAGAAAATGGAGTTTTCATTTAGCAAAATATTATTCATTTCTTTTTAATCTGATGAATGCTTCTTCACTTAGTTCCACAGAATTTCTTTTTTTCTTCTTTCCTCGTGTCTTTTCCCATTCCATAGAAAAATGTTTGTGTTTGTTTTTGAAAGAGACCCACCATTCTCATCAGTCTAAATAAAATTCTTTGCTGTCCTCATGATCTTGCCATAATTTCAATATGTTTCTTTTCCCTTGTCATTCCATTTGTCTTCATTTATTTTTTTTATCCCCTTTACTATATTCATATATCCTTCTTTACCTTTTATCTTAATCCAAATAGTCCGGTGGTCTGAAAAACATGCATCTGTAACTCTACCATTCATTGTTTATAAACCAGCTGAGATTAAAAAATAATCTGCCTCAGTTTTCTGTTCTCCTCTTCTATATGTCTACTTACTCGTTTTCCATATATTCAGTTGACCACGCCTAATTATGTTGGTTATCTTTTTAGCATCATTACCCTTATTTATTTTCTTTCTCAAATTATATTTGAAATCTCCTGCTAGTACTATTTCCATATTTATTGCTCCACAATGCTAAATGTTATTAAACATGTCTTCTCTATCTTTTCCAATTACTCTTTATATATGTTCTTTCCACCTTATGTCAGTGATAAGTTATCCTACCCATTATCACCAATGTAACATCCAGTACTTTAACTGTAATCATATAAAATAATAATCCCTGAACAAGTACCTTTCCCCAAATTCTAAATAACGTTATTCTTCCATAAAACCCAAGTTTGCAATGTTTCTTCAGTTAAATATCTTGTGTCTTCTAATATAAATTTATCACAGCCAGGATTCTTACACCATTCTATGCCTGATCTTATCCCCAGTTTCTTTACTTGTATTAACATTCAACTCTTATATCTTACAATTATTTGTATCTCTTTTTATTAGTTTCCTTTTTAATAGACACTTTCCTCACCCTTTTCCTTCGTTTTTTTTCTTTCATGTTGCCTCCTAGTTTTTTTTCTTTCTCTGACCCTTTTGCTAATTGAGTTTTTCTTTTCTTTCACTATGTTCCATCTTACATCTTGCTCATTACTTATTTCTGATCCTTCTTATTGCCCTTTTTAGATAATAATACCCTCCCTTTTCTATATATTTTTCTTCAGCGATTTCATTTATTTCTTTTTACTCATTTATTTGTTCCTGTTATTTTAATGTATCATGCACCTCATCTACTTCTATTTTACTTTCTCCACAGCTCTTCTATAAATGTACAACCGTATTACATTTGTAACATTTCAACTCACATTTGTTTGAATTATGTCACATTTCTGTATAACATTTTCTTTTTAGCGTTACTAATCAGATGGTCTGTTTTTCCACATAAAAACAAGTCTTTGGTTGCCCACAGTATTAAACCATACATTTATTCCCTTCAGCAGTTATAATACAAGGAATGTGCACAATATTTTTATTTTCCATCTTCAAAACTGCATTACAATCCCATCCCTCAGTCCTTAAACCTTTGTTATCATATACTTTTGAAATTTCCAATAAATCCTTACATATTTCACATAAATGTCTTTTGTATGTCTGTTTTGCAACATCGGTTCTAAACTGAATATATATATATATATATATATATATGGGTCTACTTCCGTTCAGAATGCCAAATTTCATATGGCTGACACCATATGATAGACATTCCGAAATAATGACATCCTGAAATAGCACCATTTACCAATGCTTACAACTATGCCTGATGCTACACTTTTGTTCTATGATAATTTTTTGCTCTGTCCACAATTATTGTGCTTAGACGTTGGGAGGGGACTTAGCAGCTGTGAAATTGTGCAGAATGAACAGCTGTTGTTTTAATATATACTAATGCAAACCCTGTTATACCAATATTGTGTATACCGGCAATGTTTACAACTATCCCTGATGGCACACCTTTGATCTATGATCGTTTTTTGTTTTGTCTGGAGTTATTGTGCTGACAGGCTGGTTGGGGGTTATGGGCTGTGAGAATGTTGCGCAATATTCAGATGTATGTTTGCCTGGTATTTGCCTCTTTTCATTAAAACATGTGGGGTTACGCAATGCATTTTACTGCAAAATCTGTTATTCCAACATCTTTGTCTACTCATAAACACATTGTTTTTTAATGACTAAACCTTTTATAAAAGGGCTAAAAATGGTTTAATGCTGATGAAATCATTTAGTCCTGGTCTTCTGGTGGAATCTGTCAAAATCTGCCATCTACTCTCACTTGCTGCCAACTCCATTTTCCAATTCCCTCCAAACGATGTAATGGGAATCTGATCAATGATAGCAAATAAAAAACTATGCTCACTCCCTTGATCCAAAATGTGTCTGTATAAAGCGTTTTTGGTGTCACATTTTTGTATCCGATATAGATGTTCATACACATGTTTTTTTAGTTGTCTTTCCGTTTTACCAATATAATGTGCATTACACCGTATACAATTGGCTATGTAAACTACTCCTTTTGAACAACAATTACCTGTCTTACATCTAATAAACATATGGTTGATATCATCTAACCTGATGGTCTTGGCTGTATTAATGTACTTACACTGCTTACATCTCCCACATTTGGTAGTTCCTATCTGTCCATCTTCTTTGGCCTTTCCATAACTTGCCCTCTCCAACAGTCATTTCACATTGGGCGCTGTTTTGTAAACACATTTGGGAAATTTATCCCATATTTGATCTTTATCCATTGAAGCTATTACTTCCCAATGTTTCTCAAGAATTTCTTTAACCAAGTATGTAAGGTGTGTGTACGTCAGCACACACACTCTTCCATAAAGATCATTCTGTCTTTCTGTCTTTTTATCCATATTATAACAACCTAATAATGATGGATATTTGTGCCCCTATTCACTTTGCACATATTTTATTACGTCGTTGACCATATTATTTGGATATGCACGATCCAAAAATAAATTTTTAATAAAATTAAGTTCTACCTCCATGATGTCCTTTGCAGATGACATTCTTGCGGCCCGAATACATTGCCCTTTTATTATGTTTTTAAAAACGTGAGGAGGATGGTTGCTAGTAAAATGTATATAATCATTCGAAAAAGTGGGCTTTCTGTATACTTTTGAAATAAAGCCTTCATCATTATGACTGATTAATATATCCAAATATGCAGTTTCAGTATGGCTGTAACTATGTGTAAATTTTAAAAATCCAGTAGTATTGTTAAGATACTCCATAAATTCCTCTAATTTTTCCACTGAGCCAATCCACAGGATGAAAATATCATCCAGGTATCTTGCATAATAAGTTATGTCGGAAAAAAATGCACTATTAAATACATGTTCTGACTCCCATTCTAACATAACCAAGTTTGCGAAAATGGGAGCACAAGCTGCTCCCATTGCCACTCCCTTGGTTTGCTTGAAATATTCTCCCTGGAATAATATGTAATTGTGGTCTAACACAAGCCCCATCATATCGCATATTAAACTGATCTTATCCCAGGAAAAGCCTGAATGTTTCCTTAAACTACTTGCAAAAAATTCCAAGCCCTCATCTTTGGGAATACTAGAAAATAAATCTTTGACATCTATAGTAAGATAAATTAAATTAGGATGCCATTTATCGTTGGTTAAATCTCCCCAAAATTTCCAAGAGTCTTTCATGATGTGGGGAATGGATTTATATATATTTTTCAACCATCTGTCTATAAGTTTACCAATGTTGAAGGTTTTGGAGCGGGAGCCAGAAACTATTGGTCGAAATGGAGGATTCTCCAAAGATTTGTGTATCTTTGGTATTCCCACCATTTTAGCCAAAACAGGGTGGTCCATCTTTAAGAATGAATAGGTATCATTACATATCCTGTTGTCAATCAAATATTCTTCTATAACCAAGTCTATTCTCTTGTGTCCAATATTTATTTGGTTAATAGAAATGTTCTCATAATTTCTAGACTCATAAAAAAGATTATGTAAAACCTCATTGTACTCATTGGTGTAGAATATAACTGCCCCACCACCCTTGTCAGGCTTCATAATTCTGATGTCCTTATTGCACATGAATTTAGATAGTGCTTCTCTCTCTGATACTGAAAGGTTATCATTAAAGGAATTTTTAACTTTCCTTACATTCTTGAATGTCCAGTATATATCGTTACAAACCAATTTCTCAAAATTCAATGCATGTAGGTTGTTGTCAGGAATGAATGCAGTTTTCTTCATAAGGTCCGTTCCTGCTATACCTATAGGTCCCTTCTCTTTGCACCTATTATTGTCAAACTGTCCGCCCAGATTAAGTCTACTGCAAAACATCTTGACCTCCTTGATGTTATCCACTAAACTCAAACCAGTTGTTGGGATATACTTCATACCCTTACTCAAAAGTGAAACCATTTCAGAGTTAACATCCACCTCTGTATAATTATAAACTTTGAACCCTTCATATGCAATTACCTTAGGTCGTTGGTTAACTATGCTATTTTCCTGAGAGACTCTTCCAATATTATTGTAAATGCAGTTATCTGTCTTATATGTGCTGTTCCCTTTGGCATCTTTAGGACGAGACAGCTTAGACCTATTACTTATCACACTTTCGTGCCTATCAAATGATATGGGAAGCTGCTCACTACCAATTTTGGTTATATCCTTTACCACTGCCTGTTGGTATTTCGTGCTGGAAAGAACCTTCCCCCCTGAAAATTTTCCTCCCTAATGTTGGTTTTGGAAGGTTTTCTCCTGGGGTGGTAGTTGTTGTTGTCATTCATAGGGTCCCTGTGTGCGGGCCACACATATGCCCTATTGTTCTTATATAGTTCCAAGTCACGTGATATTTTTCTATTCTTCCTTTCCACTATACTATGAATTTTGTTATCAGCTACTACATACTGTTTCATATATAACTCCTTCCACATGTCATATTCTTTATGGCTTGTAATAGTGGTATTCAAACTTTCCAGCTCATTGGCCAACTTAATAAGTTTTTCATCCAGATATTTTATTACTAATTTGATAAATGCATAACCAAAACTATCAAACAAATAATTAAAATCCTTGATAGTGTCAACTCCATACACAATACCCAAAGGTAGTTTAAAAAATCTCATGCCCTTAGGCACGATCTTTAGTTTAAGACACTTAGATAAATAGCTACAGTCCAATTTGGTATTTTTATAGGATATAAGTTTCTTACCAAAATCAAATATTAATTCCTTCACAGAAGTATGCATCATGTCCACATTGTTATGTTTTTTGTTAACAAATCCAACATCTGCATCACAAAAAACAAAGCTATCATCTAAAATTTGTACCATCAATTCTTCTTCAGTACACCCCCTTACGTCACATTTGTTACTGTTACTGCTTGTTTTATGTTCTAAAACATGCCTTCCTTGATGTAAAAAAGATTTAGGTCTACATGGGCTTGAAAAATCATGAGTAATAGTCTGCATAACAGTACCTTTAGAGGCCAACATGGCCTTAGATTTGTTGTGCATTTTCTCCTGTCAAGCCCTGCTAAAACTATAATCGAATGTAAAGTCCTGTTCCAATGTATTGTGTGGATGGTCACTACATAAATGGCCATCCCCGTGACTGGTTAAGTCTAATCCATCTGTGATATTTCCTTTTCGCCTGTCTGGTATGTCCACAATGGTGTTTGTGTTACAATTTAAATTGAAACCATTCAAACTGCCCTGTTTGTTTGGAATCCCTCTCTAGATGTCGTACCTCAGCGTCTTCCGTAATAGATCCTTCAACCAAATGAAGAGACTTTCCTTTTGTAGTGTTTCCAGTTACCAAGCCGGTGACTAATTCCAAAAGTCTATGCACCTCTCCTTGCAGAGATGTTAAATCAGCTCAGCTATTTCATCCTTCGACGATAAAGCAGAAGGTGATTCCTCTGAGTCAGCCATCCAAAAATTGACTCAATATAAAATGGCTGACACTAAGAATCACTGCTCGTACATAGGATATGAAATTGTTTTAATGTTGAAACTCCACATAATACAAATGTAGAAGTTAAGCACTTTCAACTGTAGAATACAGTCTTCTTCAGAACAACTCTTTAACAAAATTCATCACTTATATACTCTACCATTTGTACATAATTGAATAATTGTTCCTACTACCGCCAAAAACTTTAAAGACATACTAGTCAACATAAAAAATTGCAGGCAACCACTGTTCACCCGCTATTATATAAAAAATACAAATTGGTTAAATGCTAGCATATCTAATCAAATTATAACATTAACAATATGTTATATAAACATGTAAACACTATAAAAAGTATATAAAAAAGTGTATATCTATAAAATTGTATCCCAAATACATAAATATACTTCTACTATATATATATCATGTCAGAGCCAAGCATATTTGAATATATATGATTGACAGAATTGTGAACCAACATGTAAGTGTATTAAACTAATCTGTTAAATGAGTTGACTTATAAACTGTAAAATATATATATACTTATACAAAGTCATGTGGAGAATTGATAGCTGCTGGATCAATATTCCCCAATATCTTACTATACACATCTATACCATGGGAAATATAATAAGAATTGCAGTAACATTACGCCTTAGACGAAATAAGTAAAGAAAACCTTGAATCAATACTGCACTAGTAACCAATAGGCCCACTACTGATCGTATAAACTCATGTAACTTGATGACTAAACCTTTTATAAAAGGGCTAAAAATGGTTTAATGCTGATGAAATCATTTAGTCCTGGTCTTCTGGTGGAATCTGTCAAAATCTGCCATCTACTCTCACTCGCTGCCAACTCCATTTTCCAATTCCCTCCAAACGGTGTAATGGGAATCTGATCAATGATAGCAAATAAAAAACTGTGCTCACTCCCTTGATCCAAAATGTGTCTGTATAAAGCGTTTTTGGTGTCACATTTTTGTATCCGATATAGATGTTCATACACACGTTTTTTAGTTGTCTTTCCGTTTTACCAATATAATGTGCATTACACCGTATACAATTGGCTATGTAAACTACTCATTTTGAACAACAATTACCTGTCTTACATCTAATAAACATATGGTTGATATCATCTAACCTGATGGTCTTGGCTGTATTAATGTACTTACACTGCTTACATCTCCCACATTTGGTAGTTCCTATCTGTCCATCTTCTTTGGCCTTTCCATAACTTGCCCTCTCCAACAGTCGTTTCACATTGGGCGCTGTTTTGTAAACACATTTGGGAAATTTATCCCATATTTGATCTTTATCCATTGAAGCTATTACTTCCCAATGTTTCTCAAGAATTTCTTTAACCAAGTACAGTACACACACTCTTCCATCGAGATCATTCTGTCTTTCTGTCTTTTTATCCATATTGTAACACGGTGTTGTATATTGTATACGGTGTAATGCACATTATATTGGTAAAACGGAAAGACAACTAAAAAAATGTGTGTATGAACATCTATATCGGATACAAAAATGTGACACCAAAAACGCTTTATACAGACACATTTTGGATCAAGGGAGTGAGCACAGTTTTTTATTTGCTATCATTGATCAGATTCCCATTACACCGTTTGGAGGGAATTGGAAAATGGAGTTGGCAGCAAGTGAGAGTAGATGGCAGATTTTGACAGATTCCACCAGAAGACCAGGACTAAATGATTTCATCAGCATTAAACCATTTTTAGCCCTTTTATAAAAGGTTTAGTCATCAAGTTACATGAGTTTATACGATCAGTAGTGGGCCTATTGGTTACTAGTGCAGTATTGATTCAAGTTTTTCATTACTTATTTCGTCTAAGGCATGATGTTACTGCAATTCTTATTATATTTCCCATGGTATAGATGTGTATAGTAAGAAATTGGGGAATATTGACCCAGCAGCTATCAATTCTCCACGTGACTTTGTGTAAGTATATATATATTTTACAGTTTATAAGTCAACTCATTTAACAGATTAGTTTAATACACTTACATGTTGGTTCACAATTCTGTCAATCATATATATTCAAATATGCTTGGCTCTGACATGATATATATATAGTAGAAGTATATTTATGTATTTGGGATACAATTTTATGGATATACACTTTTTTTATACTTTTTATAGTGTTTACATGTTTATATAACATATTGTTAATGTTATAATTTGATTAGATATGCTAGCATTTAACCAATTTGTATTTTTTATATAATAGCGGGTGAACAGTGGTTGCCTGCAATTTTTTATGTTGACTAGTATGTCTTTAACGTTTTTGGCGGTAGTAGGAACAATTATTCAATTATGTACAAATGGTAGAGTATATAAGTGATGAATTTTGTTAAAGAGTTGTTCTGAAGAAGACTGTATTCTACAGTTGAAAGCGCTTAACTTCTACATTTGTATTGCGTGGAGTTTCAACATTAAAACAATTTCATATCCTATGTACGAGCAGTGATTCTTAGTGTCAGCCATTTCCAGAATTTCGTTACGTGGTTGGCGTTTTTTTGCATTATATTGAGTCAATTTTTGGATGGCTGACTCAGAGGAATCACCTTCTGCTTTATCGTCGAAGGATGAAATAGCTCTTATGAGAGCTGATTTAACATCTCTGCAAGGAGAGGTGCATAGACCTTTGGAATTAGTCACCGGCTTGGTAACTGGAAATGCTACAAAAGGAAAGTCCCTTCATTTGGTTGAAGGATCTATTACGGAAGACGTTGAGGTACGTACTCCAGAGGAAGCGGGGATTCCAAACAAACGTAACGAGCGTTGTGCTGTTGCACTCGTATCATCTCCAGGGCAGTTTGAATGCGACCTACTGCGGACACCAGATCGTGGCTTCCCAAAGGAATTTAGGGGTACTGACGGCGGTTTCAATTTAAATTGTAACACAAACACCATTGTGGACATACCAGACAGGCGAAAAGGAAATATCACAGATGGATTAGATTTAACCAGTCACGGAGATGGCCATGTATGTAGTGACCATCCACACAATACATTGGAACAGGACTTTACATTCGATGTTAGTTTTAGCAGGGCTTGACAGGAGAAAATGCACAACGGAGCACGCCCGAAGGAGTATCCTCCAGTAAAAACTTATGGCAACGGAAAATCTAAGGCCATGTTGGCCTCTAAAGGTACTGTTATGCAGACTATTACTCATGATTTTTCGAGCCTATGTAGACCTAAATCTTTTTTACATCAAGGAAGGCATGTTTTAGAACATAAAACAAGCAGTAACAGTAACAAATGTGACGTAAGGGGGTGTACTGAAGAAGAATTGATGGTACAATTTTTAGATGATAGCTTTGTTTTTTGTGATGCAGATGTTGGATTTGTTAACAAAAAACATAACAATGTGGACATGATGCATACTTCTGTGAAGGAATTAATATTTGATTTTGGTAAGAAACTTATATCCTATAAAAATACCAAATTGGACTGTAGCTATTTATCTAAGTGTCTTAAACTAAAGATCGTGCCTAAGGGCATGAGATTTTTTAAACTTCCTTTGGGTATTGTGTATGGAGTTGACACTATCAAGGATTCTAATGATTTGTTTGCTAGTTTTGGTTATGCATTTATCAAATTAGTAATAAAATATCTGGATGAAAAACTTATTAAGTTGGCCAATGAGCTGGAAAGTTTGAATACCACTATTACAAGCCATAAAGAATATGACATGTGGAAGGAGTTATATATGAAACAGTATGTAGTAGCTGATAAAATTCATAGTATAGTGGAAAGGAAGAATAGAAAAATATCACGTGACTTGGAACTATATAAGAACAATAGGGCATATGTGTGGCCACCCTATGAATGACAACAACAACTACCACCCCAGGAGAAAACCTTCCAAAACCAACATTAGGGAGGAAAATTTTCAGGGGGGAAGGTTCTTTCCAGCACGAAATACCAACAGGCAGTGGTAAAGGATATAACCAAAATTGGTAGTGAGCAGCTTCCCATATCATTTGATAGGGACGAAAGTGTGATAAGTAATAGGTCTAAGCTGTCTCGTCCTAAAGATGCCAAAGGGAACAGCACATATAAGACAGATAACTGCATTTACAATAATATTGGAAGAGTCTCTCAGGAAAATAGCATAGTTAACCAACGACCTAAGGTAATTGCATATGAAGGGTTCATAGTTTATAATTATACAGAGGTGGATGTTAACTCTGAAATGGTTTCACTTTTGAGTAAGGGTATGAAGTATATCCCAACAACTGGTTTGAGTTTAGTGGATAACATCAAGGAGGTCAAGATGTTTTGCAGAAGACTTAATCTGGGCGCACAGTTTGACAATAATAGGTGCAAAGAGAAGGGACCTATAGGTATAGCAGGAACGAACCTTATGAAGAAAAGTACATTCATTCCTGACAACAACCCACATGTATTGAATTTTGAGAAATTGGTTTGTAACGATATATACTGGACATTCAAGAATGTAAGGAAAGTTAAAAATTCCTTTAATGATAACCTTTCAGTATCAGAGAGAGAAGCACTATCTAAATTCATGTGCAATAAGGACATCAGAATTATGAAGCCTGACAAGGGTGGTGGGGCAGTTATATTCTACACTAATGAGTACAATGTGATTTTACATAATCTTTTTTATGAGTCTGGAAATTATGAGAACATTTCTATTAACCAAATAAATATTGGACACAAGAGAATAGACTTGGTTATAGAAGAATATTTGATTGACAACAGGATATGTAATGATACCTATTCATTCTTAAAGGTGGACCACCCTGTTTTGGCTAAAATGGTGGGAATACCAAAGATACACAAATCTTTGGAGAATCCTCCATTTCGACCAATAATTTCTGGCTCCCGCTCCAAAACCTTCAACATTGGTAAACTTATAGACAGATGGTTGAAAAATATATATAAATCCATTCCCCACATCATGAAAGACTCTTGGAAATTTTTGGGAGATTTAACCAACGATAAATGGCATCCTAATTTAATTTATCTTACTATAGATGTCAAAGATTTATTTTCTAGTATTCCCAAAGATGAGGGCTTAGAATTTTTTGCAAGTTGTTTAAGGAAACATTCAGGCTTTTCCTGGGATAAGATCAGTTTAATATGCGATATGATGGGGCTTGTGTTAGACCACAATTACATATTATTCCAGGGAGAATATTTCAAACAAACCAAGGGAGTGGCAATGGGAGCAGCTTGTGCTCCCATTTTCGCAAACTTGGTTATGTTAGAATGGGAGTCAGAACATGTATTTAATAGTGCATTTTTTTCCGACATAACTTATTATGCAAGATACCTGGATGATATTTTCATCCTGTGGATTGGCTCAGTGGAAAAATTAGAGGAATTTATGGAGTATCTTAACAATACTACTGGATTTTTAAAATTTACACATAGTTACAGCCATACTGAAACTGCATATTTGGATATATTAATCAGTCATAATGATGAAGGCTTTATTTCAAAAGTATACAGAAAGCCCACTTTTTCGAATGATTATATACATTTTACTAGCAACCATCCTCCTCATGTTTTTAAAAATGTAATAAAAGGGCAATGTATTCGGGCCGCAAGAATGTCATCTGCAAAGGACATCATGGAGGTAGAACTTAATTTTATTAAAAATATATTTTTGGATCGTGCATATCCAAATAATATGGTCAACGACGTAATAAAATATGTGCAAAGTGAATGGGGGCACAAATATCCACCATTATTAGGTCGTTATAATATGGATAAAAAGACAGAAAGACAGAATGATCTCTATGGAAGAGTGTGTGTACTGACGTACACACCCCTTACATACTTGGTTAAAGAAATTCTTGAGAAACATTGGGAAGTAATAGCTTCAATGGATAAAGATCAAATATGGGATAAATTTCCCAAATGTGTTTACAAAACAGCGCCCAATGTGAAACGACTGTTGGAGAGGGCAAGTTATGGAAAGGCCAAAGAAGATGGACAGATAGGAACTACCAAATGTGGGAGATGTAAGCAGTGTAAGTACATTAATACAGCCAAGACCATCAGGTTAGACGATATCAACCATATGTTTATTAGATGTAAGACAGGTAATTGTTGTTCAAAAGGAGTAGTTTACATAGCCAATTGTATACGGTGTAATGCACATTATATTGGTAAAACGGAAAGACAACTAAAAAAACGTGTGTAAGAACATCTATATCGGATACAAAAATGTGACACCAAAAATGCTTTATACAGACACATTTTGGATCAAGGGAGTGAGCACAGTTTTTTATTTGCTATCATTGATCAGATTCCCATTACACCGTTTGGAGGGAATTGGAAAATGGAGTTGGCAGCAAGTGAGAGTAGATGGCAGATTTTGACAGATTCCACCAGAAGACCAGGACTAAATGATTTCATCAGCATTAAACCATTTTTAGCCCTTTTATAAAAGGTTTAGTCATCAAGTTACATTGTTTTTTAATGTTATGCCTTTGTGTTTTTATTTTGCTTTCACTTCATCCAGATTTATTGTGCTGAGACACTGGGAGGTAGGGGCTGTGAGAATTCTGCAGAATGTATTGATGTCTTAATGTGTGCCAATGCAAACCCTGTTCTACTATTGAAGTTGATCATAGCAGAAGTTTTAAGCTATCCCTTATGTTACTCCTTTGTTCTGCCATTTTTTGGGGGGAGGCTTTGTCTGTAATTGTTACACTGCGAGGTTAGGAGAGGGGTAGGGGCTTTGAGAATGTTGCACAATGTTTAGATGTTTGGTCTGAGTTTTTACTCATCAAAAATGTGGATTCACACAATGCATGCTACTGGAAAAATGTGTTATTCTTTATTAGTTCATAAGCCCAGTGTTTTAAATCCCTAATGTTACGTCCTTGTCTTTTTTAATTTTTTTTATTTTGTTTTTACCTGCTCTAGAACTGTGCTGAGACTTTTGGGGGGAGGGCTATGAGAGTTCTGCAGAATGTACTGATTATTTTAATGAATGCTCATACAATCCCTTGTTGTCTACATATTTGCAGATGATATTCGGATCTGTAGTGAGAGTAGGAACCAGGTGGAGGAGACCCTGGACAGGTGGAGATATGCTCTAGAGAGTAGAGGAATGAAGGTCAGCAGGACTAAGATAGAATATATGTGTGTGTATGAGAGGGAAGATAGATGAATGGTGAGGTTGCAGGTAGTAGAGTTGGCGAATGTGGATGAGTGTACATACTTGGGATCAACAGTTCAGAGTAATGGTGGGTGTGGAAGAGAGGAGAAGCATAGAGTACAGGCAGGATGGAGTGGGTGGAGAAGAGTGTCAGGAGTGATTTGTGACAGACTTGTACCAGTCAAAGTGAAAGGGAAGGTCTACAAGAGGGCAGTGAGACCAGCTGTGTTATATGGGTTTGAAACGGTAGCATTGACAAAAAGGCAGGAGTCAGAGCTGGATGTAGCAGAGTTAAAGATGTTAAGATTTGCACTGGGTGTGATGAGGGTAGACAGGATTAGGAATAAGTATATTAGAGGGTCAGCCCAGGTTGGACGGTTTGGAGACAAAGCCAGAGAGGTGAGATTGCATTGGTTTGGACATGTGCTGAGGAGGGATGCTGGGTAAATTAGGAAAAGGATGCTAAAGATGGCTCTGTCAGGTAAGAGGAAAAGACAAAGGCCTAAGATGATGTTTATGGATGTGGTGAGAGAGGACATGCAGGTGGTTGGTGTGACGGAGCAAGATGTGGATGACAGAAAGAAATGGAAAAAGATGATCTGCTGTGGCGACCCCTAATGGGACCAGCCCAAAGAAAAAGAAAAAGACAATCCCTGTTATTCTAATATCTTTCTAAGTTTATCATAGCAATGTTTGCAACTATCCTTGATGTTACACCTTTGTTATGCAGTTATTTTCAGCTTTGGAATTATGCTGAGAAGTTAAGAGGTTGGTAGGGGCTGTGAGAATGTTACACAATGTCCAGATGTTTGTTAGTTTTGGTCTATTCATCAGAAATGTGGGGTCACACAGTGCATGCTTATTCTAACATCATCCTTAGTTCATCATACCAGTATTTTAAATTCTTAATGGTCAGTCTTACTGTATTGCTGTCTTCGTCATGTGTGGGTGTCGTTGTCTTGTGTGCAAGTCTGTGTAGCTGTCTGTCCAGTAGGTGATCATTATGCATTTGCACATGGGGGTTGTTCTAAGAGTTTATTATTTAGTGTTCTAGCATGTCCATTTATGGAATATGGAGGTAGTTTTTTTAAAATGAGTTGGATAAGTTGGAATGTAGATTCATTATTATCTATAGAACACTTCAGCCACGTGGTATGAATATTGATAGTAATTTAATCTTATAAAATAACTCACTTAGATTATATAGGCATTATGCATTTAGTGTTAAAATTGTTTAAAGTATAAGATCATTTAAATGCTTAAATGTTAAAAACATTTAATAAGGTAAATGTTGTTTAAATTTGATTAATTGTTTATAATGTTTCTATAGGTCTCTAAATTTGAATGTTTTAAAATGATGCTTTAAACAAAATAATTCTTTTTGAGTGCTCAGTACTGCATAATTTATGGAAAAATATATTTATTGGAGAATGAATTTATTGGATAATGAATTTATTGCTTAATTAAGTGTGTTTGAATGGTATATAAGGTGGGGTTTTTGTGAAGTTAATTTATTCCTTTGAAGGTGAAAAGCCGAGGTACCAGAGAAGAATAAATAGTGGAAAATTTACCCTGCCTGCTGTTATTTTTGGAAGCTGTGCTGTGGATTGTTATGTTGATGTTATTTTTTGTCCTTTGTTGGACACTTGTGGTTCGGCGTTGTATTCACTGTGTCTTGTGTCTCTGTCCTGTGAGAGAGAGCCTGTGTGGGTGTTTCTGTGTACCTCTGAGGGACTGGCTACCTTGATGCAGTACAGAGGTTTGCCATAATGTAAAAACATTAATACTAAATGCCAGTCAGTGTGTCTGTACATTTGTGAGTGGCTACCTTGCAGTGGTACAGGGGCTTGTAATGTAACATTGGTACTAAATGCCAGTCAGTGTGTGAACCTCTGTGTGTAGCTACCTTGCTGTGGTACAGGGTCTTGTCATAATTTATTGGTACTAAATTTTATTTATTTAACATTTGTTTTTTGGGAAAGTCTGACTAGGACAGAGTCAATTTTCAGCTGAGGCCCAGGGAGAAATGTTGCAGAAGCATGTCTTTGGAATGTGGGAGGAAACCCATGTGAGTGCAGGAAGGACATGCAAACTCTACACAGAATGCACCCCAGCTGAGAATCAAACCAGTGAACCTCTTGGTAAGGGTGACAGTGTTAACAGCTGCACCACTATGCAGTCCCAGTCAGTGTGTGCACCATTATGAGTGGCTACCTTGCTGTGGTAGGGGCTTGCCATAATACAACATTGGTACTAAATACCAGTACAATACATTTCAAGTCTTTTTAATGGTCTGAATGTAGCAACAATACACAGTGATTGTTAAGTAGTGCTGCATGAGCTTTATTGGGAAGGGGGCATGCTGGCAATATGGTCACACTTTTTGTATTCTCTTGGGTAGGGCCCCCAACTTGAAACTTGCTGGGGGCCCCCAAAATACTAGCACGGGCCCTGGGTATAGCAGAAGAGAAAGAAGAAAACAGAGATGTTATACTTCCAGGAGATGTACAGCTACAGAATCAGGATGTTGAGAGGTGTTTTCTTAGATGCGCCTTGAATACCTGTTGGTTTTCAAGAGGTCTGAGAGCATGTAGGAGGGCATTCCAGAGGGCAGCAACAGAGTTTGACCATAAGGAAACTCCCAATGTGTTTTGGGCTTTAGTGACAGAGAGGAAGAGTTTGTCTTTAGAGCAAAGAGCTTTGGTAGGGTGGTAGTGTTGAAGCATGCAGGACACTTTTCAAGGTAGCATATCAGAGCATAAGCTAGTGGCAGCCAACTAAAGTGAAGGTTATATGGGAGTTCAGTCCAATTTAATTGCTTAAGGGGGTGAGTTCTAAAGGGGAGATTGGCTGCAAAGCGAGTTATTTTATTGTAGCATTGCCAGACTTTGGTGAAGCCATCATGTATAAGACAGGAGGCATGCAGATGAAGTGCAACACAAAAGATGATATTTGAGATTGATAACCTGTAAATATACTGCATCAGCCATTGCAGTGGAAACAAGACAAGGTCATCTGAAAATGTTTGCCGTAGTATTATATATTATACATTTCCATCACTATTGTAGAAAGTCTAGAGGAAAATGTGCTAACAGTGAGACTAACATGCATTTGTCTCTCAATACAGACATTTCCATTAAATATCTAAATGAAAAATAAAACTAAATAAAAAAATAGCTTGCATGTTTTACAAATGTCAAAATCTATAGCCTTTAAAGGAATCATATGTTTTATTTACAGAGGTAAACCATAACCATTGCACTGCAGAGTATTTGTATTTCAGCTTGGCTATTATTTTTGAGATAACTATGCTTTGCAACTTCTGATGGACTATAACGGTATCCATTTCAATTGTGTTACACTTCCGCAGAGGAGTCCTGGCAAGAGACTTTATAACATGTAAGACTTTGTAACACTTATTCAACTGTTCCTCCAAGCTCTTCTTAAGAGATAGCTTGTTAAGCCTGAATTTATAAATTCCCACTCCTCAAATGTACAAAATATATTGCTGCATTTGCTTCAATATTCCTTTTATCATACTTATTTAATTCTTTAGCAACCTTCTGTATCCTAGGTAATCTCAAACAGATGCCCCACACTGACCATCTCAAAAAACTCCAACTTTACTCTGTAGCATATTGCCTACTCCGAGGAGATCTCTGCCTAACATACAAAGCTATGTTAAACCCAGAGCTGTTGGACATGCTACACCTAAAGAAATCCCAATTCCTCAGATCTACATGCTCTAGGGACCTAAACCTTGTCATCACAATAAACAAGACATGCTGGGGGGATAGATTCCTGTCCCAGAGACTTCCTATACTCTGGAACAAGCTACCCATCTATGTCAAGCAAAGTTCCTCATTAACACTCTTCAAGAAAAATCTTGATGAGTGGATGAGAAATAGGAAATACACCCCGGGATCACTTCTGTGGCTCTGCTCAACAGGGGCACAGGAAATTAACTTTCTTGGGTGGCGTAAGCCAGGGAACCTTGTTGGCTAGGCTTACTTAGGCCCTTGGGCCGATATTCTAGTACCTACCTATGAACTTATGAATCTATGTTATCTTGAAATCCATAATTTTTGTAAAATACTATTAAAATATTAGTCATCTCCCAACTAGCAGTAGTGCTGCATTTCACTGAATATAATACCAGCAGGCTTGATTCAGTAAAAAGTCTGAGCTGAGTGTTGACCAGAATGGGAACAAATGAGACCCTGTGGATTGCCTTCTTCCAGGTTACAAGTGTTGGTCACTCACACTCAAAGCAGCCACTCATGGAAGCTAGTAGCAGTATTAGTGTGCAACAGGCAGCACCGGGATACCTTCTGTTATATGAAAATTAAAGCAGGGGTGCCTTCATGCCTACTCCAGACACAGCACTTGCCGATTTTATAGTTGTTCAGCTCTACTTCCCTTCCCTCAACAAATACTCTTACAAAGTCCACTCGAGGGCATTTATTTATGGCTGTTAAGCTATTATTCCAATGGGGGAAGTACATGTCGATGAATCATATTGCTGCCAGCAGGAAGTGAATTATACATTATGGTGTTATGTTAAGTAGGAGACTGCCAGGGATAGGAAGATTGTGCCTTTCAGCCTTGATCATGGAAGAAGGTGGCTTCATTGGGGTGTAGAGTTGTCATAGACAGGACCACTTCAGGAGGATCAACTATTTTATTCTAAAAAAAAAAAAGAATGGGTACTTTAATATTTAGTTCATGAAGATATAGTCAGCTGCTTTATAAATGATTGGTAGACAATATTAGAAAGACAAATACTTGGCCACTATGAGCCATCTCATCATCAGCTGTAATGTTGCCAGGTAACTGTAAGTAACCTTGACAAGGGTACTTGAATGGACTCCTATACCACTGCCCTACATGCTGTAAATGTACTGTAGCTAATTTTAGATGATCTTGCATAGCTTTTACAGTATATAACACTACCCTAAAGTCGATGAGATGATAAGGTGTCAGGAAAACAAAGAGAAGTGCATATTTTTAGAAGGTGAACTCACCAAAGAATGATGGTTTAGGTACATTAGAACTCCTTATTTTATGCTCACAGTTTTTTTATACTGTTTAGACTACATTAAGTACATCTTAAAGGCATTACATCATCAGAATTATGAAAAAACCTTAGAAGATAGTATAATGAAATGGTACATACTGTTTCAGATGATTTAAGCATTAAGAAGAGTTTACAGCATTAGCTGACAATTCTCTGCAACAATTCCAAGCAAAGATCCTTCATGTAATAATATTAGTAACTGAGTGAGGAACCACTGATATCTGATATTCTCTTTCAATACCTTACCTATTTGCTCTTTGCTCTCTGTGACATTTCCAGAAGGATTTGTCTAGGATGCATTTCATTACTACTGCTGGATGGCATAATGCCTGAAGAGATGCTTGGATGAATTTGTGTTGCATTTTGTTGATAATTGTGAGAAAGGGAAGCATTTTGCATTCCGTAGAAATACTGTGGAGCTTTAGTTGTAAGTAAAGTAATTTAGGAATACTTTGATTAAGCTATGTAATGAATAATACTGGTGCATCAGAGCAACTGGACACAAGTGAGTAATGTCCGAGTACCTGGTTTCATTGAAGAACGCACTTAAACCATTAGGAAGTCATATAAGCATAGGTAGCAGGAAAGAAAATCAAAGACTAGCTACCAAAATGTTGGATAGTGCAGAAGAGTTGTTTGATTTCAGTAGTAGTGACATTCTCTTTATACAAAGGTATAGTTATTGCATTATTTGATGTCTGTAATTAGGTAATAAGGTAGTTATATAAAAAACTGTGGATTCATAGTCTTTGCAAGGCATAGTCACTACATGGGTCATAATCAATTTGGCAATAGCTGCCCATCATAAGGCACCTCCTACTTCCAGGCATATAAAGTAAGTGAGGCTCAGGATGAATTTATTGACACCCATCCAATCATCAAATTTTGCCTTAAAGGAAGCAAGGATATTACTCTGTTTAATATTTATTTATTTTACATTTATTTAGTTTACATTTGTTTACCAGGGAGGTCTGACTGGCCTAATAGCCCATTTTCAGCGGAGGCCCAGGTAGAAAAGCTCCACATACAACTCCACAGTAAACAATACAATAGTATACAAAAAGTTGCAATGGAATACTATACAGTAATGCTTTTGAAGTTCCATATATCTTAGATTAAAACATTTTGCGTTTTACTGAAATGTAACTGGCATAGTTTGTTTACGAGAGCAAAGTGTACTTTACAGGGTATGAAGTGACAGATGAGAGCAGTGAAAATGTGCAAGGAAGAAGAAAATGTTATTTAATGAAAGATTATTCTAGAAATGTGTCAAGCATTCAGAAATAATTTGGTTCCTCCAGTGTGTGTCATTTATTTGTTGATGGAGACTCAAGTCTTTAGTTTGAGTGTTTGCGGATCAGCTATCTTTGTGGAGCTATAGAAGATCAGGGAGGGTCATTAATAAATCACTGCACAACAGTATATAAGAGAAAGTGTAAAGGGATAGAACTTCAAGCCTATCTTTGTATGTGAGGGTCTTTTCTAGCTGTGTAATGTCTTTTGATAAACAGATACTAAAAGGAGCACTCTGGGTGGCCTAATGGTTAAGGTGATTGCCTTACAAACACAAGTGCAGGGTTTGAGTCTCACAAGAGATAATTGGCTAGGCTTAAAATGGCTCGCAAGGGCAGATAGCTTAGTATGAACCTTCTTACCCACTACTACTAACTGTTCTGATTAGGACAGACTAAAGTGCAATGATAACTTATTTTAACATCCATATGATAACTTTAGTTATTAAACAGGCTAGACAGAAGGATTTCCTGAATACTGTTGCTACAAGGAAGTCAAAAAATGATGAGTCATTTACAAAGATAATGAGATCACTGATGACCATATTAGTCCTGCTGTGGATATTTGTTCACGAAAGGTGACAATGCTCCACTTCTTTGCATTTCATTTGAGATAGTTTCCAATACACATGGAAATGTATATGGTTTAGTTTTTGTTGTGGTAATGCAATAACAGATGAGAATGAATGACAACATCCATCTTACATTCATGTGTAAATGTACTTTGTCATAAGTCCATGTTAGTGGTTTGGAGATAAGAAGTAGATACAGAAGCAAAGTATAACACCGCTATAGTTTGATTCAGCCCTCAACTTCAGTATAACAACAATAGTCTCAGGGCTGAAGATGCAGTGTAAATTAATACTGTTTAAATTCAGGGAGTATGACAAAGCTATAGTTTGGTGCACAATTATAGTAGTAAGAGAGCAATACACATATTCCACATAGTACCACTAGACTGAGGACAGAACATGTAGAAAAAAATAATATGGCTTACTCCAGAACAGCAGCCTTAGTTACCACCGGTAGTACAACTGGAAGTTGGGTAAGATGACACACACTATGTCCAGTCTCATCTACAACCAGTATGGAATAAAATGATGGTAGCTTGGGTGCCATGAAATGCATACTTCAAAGAGTCAGCAGGCTTAGGTGCCACACAGTGGTTACTTCTAGGATGCCAGAAAACTCTACACTTCAAAGAGTCAGCATGTTTGGGTGCCAATCAGTAACAGTCATTAGGATCTATCAGCGTCTGTTACCTTATGGTTGGATGAAGCTAAATATAGTTGTGGTCAAAAACGAGACCAAGAACAAAGGAAATGTAGATGTCAATAGCTGTTAATGATGGAGATGAACCGGTTTGGGGGATGCAAGGAACTATTATGTGAACAATAGTAATTTAAACAAAAGACCTGCAAAGTGATTTATTGATCTATCTTTGTTTACTGGGAAAGTCTAATTGGGATTGATCCCATTTTCAGCAGAGACCAGGGGAGAAAAGCTCTGCAAATTACACACAATATTGCAGAATAATACATACATAAAGTAACACAATAGATTTTCATTATACAAGGAGAAAATAAGCTGTACAGTTTTTACAATTATAAAATACAGAGAAGCAACATCCTTGACCTGGTAATTACTAACATGGACAACCATTGCTCTACACGAATAGTCAATTCCTCCCTGGTTAGACCACAAACTAATCACCATGGAAATCCACATCTCACCCACACTCCCCACAAAAGTATCTACCATGAAAAACTTCTCCATAGCTGACGGACTCCTAAAACCAGAGGTAGCTAACTTCACGGCACCTATGCCAATGGAAAATAGATGCATGACTGCTGAATCATACACCAATGCATTGTACAAAAATGTACATAAATGCATGGAAAGAGCCATACCCAACAGAACCAAGATACTCTCCTCCAAAAAAAGGAATCCAATCTGGTGGCCCCCTGCCATTAATAAACTCTTCAACAGAAGGAAGAAACTTTTGCTGAAAAAGCTGAAGTCCCAAGACAGGAAAAATTCCCTTATTAGCCTCAACAAAAATTTAAGATCCCTCATCAAAACCTCCAAAGCCAGCTATGAAGGCAGAACTGTGGCAGACACTAAAAACAACCACAAAGTCTTCTATAATTATATCAAGAATCTCCATGGCAATACCCAGACTTGCTCTGAGTTACTGCAAAATGGTACCTCCAATACTGAGCCAACAGATATTGCCAACATACTGGCCGACAGATTCAGTGACAACTTTACCCCCCCCCCCCCCCAAGGACCAATCTCAATACCGGAAGAATGCCAGGCACCCAACATTACTGCAGCACAGATTAAAGCTGCATTGTCTAAGGCCAAGAATACAGCTTCCATGGGACCCGACAATATCCCTGGCTGTGTTCTATATGAATTACAAAGTGAACTGGCACCACATCTGTGTCATCTGTTCACTCACAGCCTCACCTAGGCTTTGTCCCTACCAAATGGTGCACTGCTATAGTCATCCCTCTCCATAAAGGAGGAGCAACTACAGACCCTGGAAATGATTGCCCCATTAGCCTGATGAGCCTGATATGTAAGGCTATGGAGCGCATCATCATGGACCTAATTAACAAGGATATAGGGAATCTCCAGACTCCAGAAGCCACGTAATTTGGTTTTGTGAAAGGTACATTATGCCTACTCAACCTGGTTGACTTCTTTGAGTCAGTCACCAGAGTGGTGGATGAAGGTAAGGCATTTCATACAGCCTACCTCGATCTTGCCAAGGCCTTTGATACTATTCCTCACTCAGGAATTATTGATAAACTCAGCAAACTAGGTATCAACCCCTATATCATTAGGTGGGTTGCAAACTGGCTCACAGATAGAACCCACAGTGTGAAAGTACCAGACTCCAAGTCAGACTGACAACCAGTCACAAGTGGAGTCCCACAGGGATCGGTCCTGGGTCCTCTCCTGTTTGGCATCTACTTCTCAGAAGTCCAGGCTAACATGGAGGGAATCTGGTTGACCAGATTCACAGATGACTGCAAGCTGGGAGCCATTATTAACTTTCCAAGTTATGTAGACATCCTACAGAAAGGCCTCACTGAGACCAATGACTGGTGTCTAAACCATGTCCTTAAGCCTAATGCCAAAAAATGCGTCATCATCCCCTTTGGGAAAAACTCAGTTCCCACTAATTACCACATTGATGGGAGCCCACTATACACTGAAGGTATTATAAGAGATCTGGGGGCACAGGTTGACAGCAACCTCGCCTTCGACTACCACACAGCCACTGTGGTCAGAAAGTCCTTCTATGTAGCACATCTCATTACCAAGGGTTTTGCATTCAGGAAGAAAGAGGTCATCGTTTCTCTCTACTCTTCCCTCATTAGACCAATCATTGCGTATAATGCCCCATTTGGCATGTACCTCACTAGACACCTGCAACAGCTGGAGAGGTCACAAAAGTAACTCACGAAGAGGATCTTAGGCCTTAAACACATGTCCTAAATGGATAGACACAAAAAACACCAGCTATTCCCTATCTCATATCGTCTACTAAGAGGCAATCTCTGCTTGACTTACAAAGCCATGTCTGACCCAGCCCTGTTAGAAATGCTACATCTAAAGAAATCCCAGTCCCTCTGCTCTGCACCACACGCTCCAGAGACCTCAACCTCATTACCACAATCAACAGAACATGCTGGAGGGACAGGTTCATAACCCAGAGACTACCCATGCTCTAGAATAGACTTCCCATACATGTCAAGCAGAACACTTTACTAGCCCTCTTCAAGCTGAAATCTTGATGAGTGGATGGGTAATAGAAAGTTCACCCTGGGGATCACTCCAGTGGCTCTTCTTGATAGAGGCACTGGGAACTAACGATGGGTGGCACAATGCCAGGTCACTCCTATGGGCTAGGCTTGTAAAGGCCCCAGGGCCATTAGCCTAGTACACACCTATGAACCTATAAGATATTCACCTTACATACATATATTAAAAAACATTGTAGCATGTTTCATTGAGAAACAGATATATATGTACATTAAAATGGCATGTACAGTTTAGGATCTATTGCTGAAATATCAAACACCGTAAGTCCTGAAATTGAATATAAAGAGTTACTAGAGAGATACATGCTTAGAGATATATTAGAAATCTGTTAGGATGTAATGTCATTTAACTGTTGTAAAAACTGAGTTTTCAGGAGTAAAGTAAGTAAGCAGAGTTTTGCAGAGGAGATTGCAGTTTGTGATGCTATTATGTTTGTTTTATAAGGAACATTAGCATGCAGTGGAATGTGAGACAGAGGTACAGAGACAAACATAGATACAGAGATAGAAACGTTTATAAAGAACTAACAAGAACAGTGTGCAGGACTATGCAGCTGATCCGGAAGCAGCAAGGAGTTCTTACTAACAGACAACAGTTGTAATATACACTGCAGCACAGCTTAGGGCCAAGCCGCACTACCAATTGTAACCTTAAGCAACTGCACAGACTGGGAGATGAATGCAGGGAATATAAACTAAAACATATATTGACTTTCAAACAATTCATTTGTGTATAAAGTGCAGTGTGGTCCCTTGATGTTGATGTAAGCTTTCACTCAGTTTACAGTGTAAAAGCAAAGAAACCATCACATAAGCTGCACACTAACATAACCGTGTAACACAAAAGCATAGTCTGAAAATAACACTAAGTGGTTCAACATGTATTCTGGTTTTGTTTGCTGTCAAAATACTGCATGGCCCAGCTAACTAAACCCCAGTGCTTCCTAACTTGTACTCTCTTTCACACAGGAAAACAAATAAAGAGTCAATGTCAGCAAATTCTGAAATAAATGTGGTTTGAGTCCACTAATCAATAAAATACCATACTAATAATTATCTCACAGTCAGCACTGAATCCACATTTCCCATATTCCTATTATTGCAATAAATTTCTAGCTTTACCAATGGCGAAGTGATATTCATTGTTATTCAAAAGACATAATTATTACTTATTTGAACAAGTCCGTTGTATAATAATATTTGTTCATGCAGAAACAGATTTACATTAAACAGTTCTACAGGCAGCTGTGTGATGACTTGTGCATGCATTTGTTTAGACGTTCTGCATGCATTTACAATGCATAGGTGGTCTTTATTTTGTGCACTGATAATACAGCATTGAAATTGTGCTTTTTTTATATAATAGTTTTATTTTATAAGGCTTGATTACTGGGATAAATACTTTATGCTTATGAAATGTGTAGGGCCAGTCTGCATTCTGAAACCACATTAACCTTTTTATTTCATGTTTTCTTGAACTTGCCACAAATGTCATGATAGCAGACAGTGTAGTTGGGTTTACCATAGCTAAAATAGCATCTCAAGTTAAACAGTCAAGCAACTCAATAGAAGGAATATTTTTAGTAGAAGTACACAACTGTGAATATAGAAAGCTGCATGCATGTGAGGGGAGGATTCAAACTGTGTTTTCTTAGCCAGACATGTGATGGCATAAGCCCTTATACTTGAGTTTTTAATAGTTTTACATCTCCCTCCTGCTCCAGTGTTCTGCCACTAGCAGGCATCCAGACTGTCCCTGTTTTGGAGAAATGTTTCTATTTCCCAGCCTGATTTACCCCTACACATCATGTGCCTATTTTTGCAGGTATGTCCCCATTTTCAGACTTGACCACACAATTTTATGAATTCTCCCCCTCACATGAGTTTTGAAGCAGTTCAGTACACAGAAAACTAGACTACATATTCAACATACTAAACTAGACTACATATTCAACATACTAAACTAGACTACATATTCAACATACTAAACTAGACTACATATTCAACATACTAAACTAGACTACATATTCAACATACTAAACTAGGCTACATATTCAACATACTAAACTAGACTACATATTCAACATACTAAACTAGACTACATATTCAACATACTAAACTAGACTACATATTCAACATACTAAACTAGGCTACATATTCAACATACTAAACTAGACTACATATTCAACATACTAAACTAGGCTACATATTCAACATACTAAACTAGACTACATATTCAACATACTAAACTAGGCTACATATTCAACATACTAAACTAGGCTACATATTCAACATACTAAACTAGACTACATATTCAACATACTAAACTAGACTACATATTCAACATACTAAACTAGACTACATATTCAACATACTAAACTAGACTACATATTCAACATACTAAACTAGACTACATATTCAACATACTAAACTAGACTACATATTCAACATACTAAACTAGACTACATATTCAACATACTAAACTAGACTACATATTCAACATACTAAACTAGACTACATATTCAACATACTAAACTAGACTACATATTCAACATACTAAACTAGACTACATATTCAACATACTAAACTAGACTACATATTCAACATACTAAACTAGACTACATATTCAACATACTAAACTAGGCTACATATTCAACATACTAAACTAGACTACATATTCAACATACTAAACTAGACTACATATTCAACATACTAAACTAGACTACATATTCAACATACTAAACTAGACTACATATTCAACATACTAAACTAGGCTACATATTCAACATACTAAACTAGGCTACATATTCAACATACTAAACTAGACTACATATTCAACATACTAAACTAGACTACATATTCAACATACTAAACTAGACTACATATTCAACATACTAAACTAGACTACATATTCAACATACTAAACTAGACTACATATTCAACATACTAAACTAGACTACATATTCAACATACTAAACTAGACTACATATTCAACATACTAAACTAGACTACATATTCAACATACTAAACTAGACTACATATTCAACATACTAAACTAGACTACATATTCAACATACTAAACTAGACTACATATTCAACATACTAAACTAGGCTACATATTCAACATACTAAACTAGACTACATATTCAACATACTAAACTAGACTACATATTCAACATACTAAACTAGACTACATATTCAACATACTAAACTAGACTACATATTCAACATACTAAACTAGACTACATATTCAACATACTAAACTAGACTACATATTCAACATACTAAACTAGACTACATATTCAACATACTAAACTAGACTACATATTCAACATACTAAACTAGACTACATATTCAACATACTAAACTAGACTACATATTCAGCATACTAAACTAGACTACATATTCAACATACTAAACTAGACTACATATTCAACATACTAAACTAGACTACATATTCAACATACTAAACTAGACTACATATTCAACATACTAAACTAGACTACATATTCAGCATACTAAACTAGACTACATATTCAACATACTAAACTAGACTACATATTCAACATACTAAACTAGACTACATATTCAACATACTAAACTAGACTACATATTCAACATACTAAACTAGACTACATATTCAACATACTAAACTAGACTACATATTCAACATACTAAACTAGACTACATATTCAACATACTAAACTAGACTACATATTCAACATACTAAACTAGACTACATATTCAACATACTAAACTAGACTACATATTCAACATACTAAACTAGACTACATATTCAACATACTAAACTAGACTACATATTCAACATACTAAACTAGACTACATATTCAACATACTAAACTAGACTACATATTCAACATACTAAACTAGACTACATATTCAACATACTAAACTAGGCTACATATTCAACATACTAAACTAGACTACATATTCAACATACTAAACTAGACTACATATTCAACATACTAAACTAGACTACATATTCAACATACTAAACTAGACTACATATTCAACATACTAAACTAGACTACATATTCAACATACTAAACTAGACTACATATTCAACATACTAAACTAGACTACATATTCAACATACTAAACTAGACTACATATTCAACATACTAAACTAGACTACATATTCAACATACTAAACTAGACTACATATTCAACATACTAAACTAGACTACATATTCAACATACTAAACTAGACTACATATTCAACATAATAAACTAGACTACATATTCGACATAATAAACTAGACTACATATTCAACATACTAAACTAGACTACATATTCAACATACTAAACTAGACTACATATTCAACATACTAAACTAGACTACATATTCAACATACTAAACTAGACTACATATTCAACATACTAAACTAGACTACATATTCAACATACTAAACTAGACTACATATTCAACATACTAAACTAGACTACATATTCAACATACTAAACTAGACTACATATTCAACATACTAAACTAGACTACATATTCAACATACTAAACTAGACTACATATTCAACATACTAAACTAGACTAGATATTCAACATACTAAACTAGACTACATATTCAACATACTAAACTAGACTACATATTCAACATACTAAACTAGACTACATATTCAACATACTAAACTAGACTACATATTCAACATACTAAACTAGACTACATATTCAACATACTAAACTAGACTACATATTCAACATACTAAACTAGACTACATATTCAACATACTAAACTAGACTACATATTCAACATACTAAACTAGACTACATATTCAACATACTAAACTAGACTACATATTCAACATACTAAACTAGACTACATATTCAACATACTAAACTAGGCTACATATTCAACATACTAAACTAGACTACATATTCAACATATTAAACTAGACTACATATTCAACATACTAAACTAGACTACATATTCAACATACTAGTGGCAACAATAATGCAAAGAAAGAGGACGTGCACAGCTTACATCTCTTTCTTCTGAAGCAAAAATAAATGACCTCATGCTGTAGGATTTTGTGATGCAGTTCATTAAAGTCTGCAGATTTTACACTCTCTTTTCTAATGTGCTTATATTTTTCCATCATTTTAGTTATGAATCCTTGAGGTCTCAAAATTTGTGTTTTATGTTTAGACAGATACATGTCAAAAGGTGCATTTTATTCAATAATGGGTCTAATAACATAAGAGCCTCAGTGTACTGGTGTCTTGCACTGACCCATTCTACTAAACAAAAAGAAATGGTTGTTTAGGGGCACCTCAAATCACTAATCTAATAGTTTCAAAAGGGTCATTTATGCTGACCATTATCCTTGCTGAATTACCCAGATCTCAGATGTCTATCGGCAGTGAATCATGTCACTAATGCAGTCAGTGACCACCATGACCTACCGGGCACTTCCTATCACTGAAACCTACAAACCTTGATGAGGACTGCCCATCAACACTATTTCTGTAACAGAGATGATTGCTGTCACAATATTCTTCACAGATGCACAATGATATCGTGATGGAAAACAAGAAGGCATGTGCTTGGATTATGTCCATGTATATCATTTACTGCCTTTCTACTTGACTTAGAATTGTGATAAGGGCTATGCCATTTACCTCTTGGTATACTGGGGTACTGCCATTTTGGAAGAATATGGATATAATCCTGTAGGTTATTGGTTAAACAGCTGCTATCAGTTATAATAGCAAACAAGTTCTCTGCAGATTTCAACCATGAAATCCCTGTTCTAACACCACTAATCCAAGGGTTCATTACACCCCATCATAACTAAAGAACATGTTCTTTACTTTTATTTGTTCAGTATATAAACCACTGCTAACTAGGTGGAACCAACAGTGAAACAAATAAGGATGTGGCAAGACGGTACAGTCTCGGCACTCCACGACTGCTTCAAGAGTACAGACTGGAGCATATTTAAAGAGGCAGCTACTGTTGATCAACGGGTCTACCTGATAACACCGACATGCCAAAACACCGACAACGAAATAATGGACATGAAAAAAACGACAAAAAAAGAAAGTTCAAAAACATGAAACTTCACATGCCCGACAAACCAAAATCCTGACAATCAACAAAACAAATACAATTCCCGAAAACACACACACAACACAAGTACACCAAAAACCTTACAAACCTATATTAAACCTTACATACACAACTATCTGTGCACTAACCTTAACCCAAACCCTAACCCTAAGGTCCGTCACTATCTCACACTTACCTTACCCGCACCCTAACCCTAACTCATTTAACTGCCCCTAAACCTAAAGTCCGTCACTATCGCACACTTACCTGACCTGCACCCTACCCTAACTTCCGTTACTATCACACACTTACCTTACCCACACCCTGACCCTAACATCCGTCCCTATCGCACACGTACCTTAACATGTCGGTGTTCTCAGCGTCGGGATTCTCAACTGTCGGTCTTCTCCACTGTTGATCTTCCGGTGTCGGTGCTCTTGTCATCGGCATTGTGCACTTTCGGCGTTTTCAGGTAGACCAGGATCAACGTATCAGCATAGAGGAGTACACTGTGGTGGTGATGGGCTGCATCTCAAAATGTGTGGATAATGTAACAGTCACCAAAAGCATCATCACACGTGCCAACCAGAAACTCCAGTTGACTAGTGAGGTGTATAAGCTTCTGAAAACAAGGAATGCATCACTTATGTCTGGAGACAAGGATGCCCTCAGAAAAGCCAGAGCAAATCTGAATAAAGAGTGAGGGAAGCAAGTTGTGCTTATGGTGGGAAGATCCACAGCTACTTCTTTGATCAAAAAGACTCCAGGCACCTATGGCAGGGTATCCAGCAAATACAGACTACAGGCTCTTATCTTCACATTGTGAAAACAATAAGGAATTCCTTAACATGCTCAATGTCTACTTCAGCAGATTTGAAGAATGGAACAAAACAACAGCGATGAAAATTCCCACCAGTCAAAATGAAGTAGTACTCATCCTCAACCCAGCTGATGTCCAGAGGATACTGAGCAGGTTTAAGCTGAGAAAAGTAGCTGGGCCTGACAACATCCTTGGGTGAGTACTCAGAGGCTGTGCAGTTCAATTAACAGATGTCCTCACAGATATCTTTAATATCTCTCTGAGTTAGGAAATAGTTCCCAAATGCTTCAAAACATGACAATAATACCACTACCAAAGAAGTCACCATCATCATGCCTTAACGACTACAGTCATTTAGTCCTAACCTCCATTGTGATGAAAATCTTTGAGAGGCTGTTCAAAGATGCAATAACTTCTAAGCTATCTGCAGATCTTGACCTACTGCAGTTTGCTTCCCAAGCAAATTGCTCCACTGTGGATGCCATAACACTGGCACTTCACTTATTGCTGGACCATCTAGAAAGTAAAAACAGCTACATGAGGATACTATTTATTGACTCCAGCTCTGCCTTTGATACAGTCATCCTTATACAGCTGGTAAGGAAGCTGCTTCAATTAGGCATCAGCACACCACTTTGTAATTGGATTCTGGACTTTCTCACTGACAGATTTCAGAACTTGTGCATAGGAAGTAACTCCACAGATATCACTCTGAATACTGGAGTTCCTTAAGGCTGTGTACTGAGTCCCTTGCTGTTCACACACTGCTAATACATATCTGCACTGCAAAGTGCAACACTAATCACATCATCAAGTTTGCTGATGATACAACAGTGGTGGGCCTCATCAGCACCGATGATGAGGCAGTGTACAGGGTTGAGGTGGAACAACTGATTACCTGGTGTGACAGTAACAACTTAGCACTAAACATGAACAAGACAAAGGAAATAATTATAAACTACAGGAAAAAAAAATGCAAGGAACATTTTCCTCTAACAGTTGAGAGAATGAGAACACACAAGTTTCTGGGGGTGCATAATGATGAGGACTTATCCAATACAAGTGCCATTGTCAGGAAGGTACATCAAAGGCTACACTTTTTGAGGAGGCCGAGGAGAGCAAACATACTATCAACAGTTCTCACAACCTTCTATAGGGGAACAACAGAAAACATCCTGACAAACAACCTCACATTATGGTAGGGAATCTGCTCTAGCTCTGAACTCAGGCATCTCCAGAGAGTGGTGAAGGCAGCCAAAAGGATCATGAAGACCACCCTACCAGCTATCCAGGACCTGCACTTGTCCAGATGTTTAGGCAGGGTCAAAGGAATAATAAAGGACTGCACCCACCCTGCTCACAGACTGTTTTGTAACTATCATCTGACAAGCACTTCTGTGGCATAAGATGCAGAGCTATGAGATTCAGAAACAGCTTTTTCCTACAGGCCATCAGACCGTTGAACTCTTGCAACAATCACACTCCATGTCTACCATCTGGGCCATCAGTTCAATGTGGAAAACTGTCTCAAATTGTGCAATAACTTGTCTGCCTGTTTCAATCCAATATTAGTGCAGTATTCAGTAATTCAAGCCAATTTACTAGTCCTCAGGGGCAGTAGTAAGGCCAGAGAAATGTGTCATTATAGTGCAATATCTAATGCTAGTCTGTAACTAAGTCACAGTGCAATAGTCATGAATGTCTCATTCTGGGAAATACTGAATTTAAGTCTTTAATGCAATGTCTTACCTCAGTACTGTGCAATACTCAAGCAAGCAAAGAGATCACTATATAATAAATGTTAAAGTGAGTTTAATTTATGTGCAATATTAGGATTATCTAGCTAGAACATTATGGTATATAGTAAGTAGTTATATATGTATTAATGTCTTGTCATATTAAGTCTATATGATATCTGCACATTTGAGTCTCAGAGATATGGAATGTTGTTCAGTTTTTGCACTTGTATGATTCTAAATAACAATAAAGTTTATATGGCTTTGAATTTGAATTGATGTTCGTATGGTCAAAAAGCAAAAAAAAAATTCCTTGTGGGTTCTGACGACATCCTTGGATGCCTATTAAACAGTAGCTGCAGGCTCTCCTTAAAGTTTTTACCATAGGTCTAGCCAGGTCTATATTAGATAATCGAACTTTCAAAAGTGCAAGTGTCATATGGTCAACACCATATGATCGAATTTTTGAAAGTTCGAACGTTTTAATGGGGATCTCTGTACAGCACAGAATGGGAAGATTTCCCTTTTTTGCACTGTAGTGTGATTTCAGAGTTGGTATATTTAAAGAGTGGGGGTGTGGGGGGTGCAGGTAGGCTTGCCCCCCCTGCTTAAAACAGCCAGATAGGTTATTTGTGTAGTTTATTTTAATTAGATATTCAAACTTTTAAAAGTTCGATCATATGGTGTCCACCATATGACAGTCAAACTTTTGAAAATTCGATTATCTAATATAGACCCAGTCTAGCCACAGGCTATGTTTTCAATTTCTGGAGCACTTCTGTGGTTAAGCCCCTCCATAATGGTGGACCTACTTACAGACTCTGGAACTTAAAGTCCAGTCAGCCTTACAAGTCTGACTTGTAAAGCTACTCAGCTTATCATAACTAGTCTCACTGATTATGATATTAAGAATCACATTAGGCATGACTCCTAACAATTTGGCTTTGTAAAAGGGAGATCGGACCTGCTAAATCATGTTAATTTCTTCAAGAGGGTTAAACACCCTGCCAACAGCGGTCATGCTGTTCATACAATTATCTGTATCTTGCCAAAGCATTTGATGCCATACCTCGTGATAAAATTGTAAAGAAACTGACATTCCGAAGCATAGAGCCTCATCATACCTCTCAGCCTCTTAGAGTAAGATATCTAGACAAAGTCAGAAATAAAAGTGGGACAAAGGTCCAAAAATAGGGACAATGTTTTAAATATTGCTGTTACAAACTTATAAAGTTGATAAACAGGTTGTGCATCAGAATGAATTTTTCTAGGGCTATGAAGTCTGAAACTCAAATGTCTGTCATTATCGTCTAACTTTAGTCTTTAACTATTTGCCACTAATTTGCAAGAAAACTACACTTTTTTAAAAAAGGACCAAAAATATGAGGTAAAAATCTGGACTTTCTGTGAAAATCTGTACAGTTGGGAGGTATGATCCTCATGTGGTAAGATAGATAGAAATTTGGCTGAAAGACAGAACCCACTTCGTTCATGAGGAAGATGCTTCTTCATGTAATGTTAATGTAACGATTTGAGTCCCGCTTGTGTCTTGCACTGTACCCTCTCCTATTTGACAGCTGCTTCTCCAGGCTCAAAAATGATAGCCAGGACTTTGGTTAACCAAATTTACAGACAACTGGAAACTGGGTGAAACTGCCATCTCCCTCAGATATCTGCAGTCGTCATAAAGAGCTTATCCTAATGCTCCATTTGGAATGCATCTCACTCAACATAACATTAAAAATACAATAGCCACTACAAGCACAATTACATTTTCTACATTAACTACCAAGTCATATGTTAGGATAAGTAACATTGGTAGTTTGTTGTTTTTTGTTTAATCTGCACTTGAAAGTTGTTTTGGCTGTACTATGGAGTTAAGAATTCAAGGATTAACCATCTTGTGGCAGGAGGTATTTACTTGGTTTATCTGAGTTGGGAATCATTCCAAGAAGCTCAATGTGTAATTGTTTATTGGGGAGGGCACATGAATCAGTTTTCAAGCTTTTTTTTTCAGCCTTAAATCAGGCATGTTTGCACAGAGCTGCCCACTGAGCAGTGGCAGTTAGCAGTGCCCTATATAGTAGCAAATGCTTAAACAGTAACATTTCCCAATAAAGTAAGGATTATGTCCAAAACCTGTTAAATAGTGTGGCATTGTACAGAATGAAGCTTAGAATGGCTAGCTTGCACAAGGAATAGCACTACCATATCCTACTACTATATGACACCTTACCTTTAACCCCAGAAACTACCCTAGCAGACCCCTGTTATATCTCAATCCTTAATCCTAAACAGCCCAATTTTCAAAATGTCTCTGTGGCCAGCTTGGGAGGTTTGTGCATCCTAAGGCAATATAAAGATTGACTCATGTTCATAGACAACCAGTAAATGATTAAAGAAAATACCATGGTATGTGAGAGATGTAAATATGCAACTTCACTGGAGGCAAACATTTTGCATACAAACAAGGCTGTCAGAAATACCCACATTACATCTGTCAAACACACCACTCACCAAAGATTGTCTTATGCTGAAGAGGTTAAAAGAAACATCTCCAAATCTCAAAGACCTCCAAGGCTTCCTCATGGCAATACTGCTTCTCAGCAATCACTAAAGTACACACCAAAAGCAGCACCAAACATCTCACATAAGCCTGCATCTAATGGTCCCCCACGTGAAAAGCTCATAAGACAATCATACACTTTACCTAATACTCTTGTCATAGAGGACTGCATCTTGTAACAAACAGATGCCCCACTCACCAGGTTAGACAAGGAGAAGATAACTGTTAGTTGCCTGTCTACAGCTAGGATCCGCAATATCATGCATGCACTCAAGTCACTGCACCCCAGGTGAGATTATGATTCTAAAATGAAGAAGACTAACACCACCAAAGGATGAGCAAGCTTGGAACACAGTAACACAAAAACTCCAGCAGGATAATCAAAAAACCTTTTATTGGAGCACTTTTTTCAGGCTGTAACCAAAAACGTCATCAGAATACAACAAAACTTGATACACTCTTCTTAAGTATACTAAAACCTGTGAGAACACGTGACATAAGCCAATGAAACTTCTCATAACATTAATTATGAACAGACTTTCTCTATCAAAATATCACACTTAAATTCATAGACAAGTTTTAAAGAAAAACAGCACAAAACACTGTTACCTGTTACACTGTTAAAGGAAAATGATTAACTGTAGGAAATTGGAGCTGGAAAATTTATATTTTGTGGAGTGCATCAGGAGAAAGGTGGTGATGAAAAGGCTAAGACGTTGGAAGTTTCCAACAGGGGTAATAGCTGATTCACCTATGCACAAAGAACTGCTGGATTTATTTGATCATCATGGGGTTTGAACCTATGGACATTTTATTAAGTTTAACAACAGATCTATTGAGACTCTGCAGGCAGAGATTGTTGAACTTGACAAAGTTCTACATAATAGGTTCATAAGTAGGTACTATGCTATCAGCCCTAGGGCCCATACAAGCCTAGCCAAAAAATGTATCCTGGCTTTCGCCACCCAAGAAAATTATTTTCCTGTGCCCCTGTCGAGCAGAACCACAGAAGTGATCCCCAGGGTGAATTTCCCATTTCCCATCCAATCATCAAGATTTTTCTTGAAGAGTGCTAATGAGGAGCTCTGTTTGACATAGATAGGTAGTCTGTTCCAGAGTATGGGAAGTCTCTGGGACAGGAATCTATCCCTCCAGCATGTTCTGTTTATTGTGGTGACAAGGTTAAGGTCCCTAGAGCATGTAGCTCAGAGGGATTGGGATTTCTTTAAGTGGAGAATGTCCAACAGCTCTGGGTTTGACATAGCTTTGTATGTTAGGCAGAGATCGCCCCTGAGTAGGCGATATGCGATGGAGTAAAGCTGTAATTTTTTAGACGGTCTGCATAGGGCATATGTTTGAGGCCAGTAATCCTCTTTCTGAGGTATTTCTGTGGTCTTTCCAGTTTTTGTAGATGTCTTGTGAGGTACATACCAAAAGGGGCGTTGTACTCTATAATGGGTCTAATGAGTGATGAGTAGAGGGGAACAATGACCTCTTTTTTTCTGGATGAGAATCCTTTTGTGATGAGATGAGCCACGTAGAAGTATTTCCTGACCACTGTGGTGATGTGATTATCAAAGGAGAGACTACTGTCCACCTGTGTCCCAAGGTTTCTTATCACATTTTTGGCATTAAGTAGACTACCAGCTATGTGGTAGTTCATGGGTACAGAGTTTTTACCAAAGGGGATGACAATACACTTTTTGGCATTGAGCTTCAGGCCATGGCTTTGACACCAGGTATCTGTCTCATTGAGGCCCTTTTGTAGTTTGTCCACATCATTAGGAGTTTTGATTATGGCTCCTAGTTGGCAGTCATCTGCAAACTTTGTTAGCCAAAGACCTTCTGTGTTGGCCTGCACTTCAGAGAAGTAGATACCAAACAGGAGAAGACCCAGGACTGAACCCTGTGGTACTCCACTTGTCACTGGTCTGATGTCAGATTTGGAATCTGCTACTTTTACAGTGTGGATTCTGTCCGTGAGACAGTTGGCAATCCATCTTGTGACATAGGGATTTATACCTTGTTTAGTGAGCTTATCTATAATTCCAGAGTGGGGGATGGTGTCGAAAGCCTTGGCGAGATCTAGATAAGCTGTGTGAACCATTTTACCCTCATCTATGGCTTTGGTGACTGCCTCAAAGAAGTCAATCAGGTTTAGGAGACATGATCTGCCTTTTACAAATCCAAACTGAGTAGGGTCCAGAGTTTGGAGATTACCAATGTCTTTGCTTATGAGTTCCATGATGATACGTTCCATGGCCTTGCAGACCAGGCTTGTCAGGCTAATGGGGCGGTAGTTCCCGGGGTCCGTCATGGCTCCCCCTTTATGGAGTGGGATAACTGTCGCGGTGCACCATTCAGTGGGTACAAAGCCTGAGGTGAGGCTATGATTGAACATGGTACTTAGGTAGGGTGCCTATATGCTAGGATGTTCGAGTATCTTTTGTACATACTTTTACAAAGCACAACATAATTGATTCCTTTTGTAGGTCCAGATGAGGCTTTGGTAGGATCGTTCTCCAGGGTGTCCTGGACCCTTTTCTTTTCACGTCTGAAATATAATTTGGTAAGGTAATCTGTCTATATAGCTAAGGCTACTCGTCTGAAATATAATTTGGTAAGGTAATCTGTCAATATTGCTAAGGCTACTGTAGCAGTGGCCAGTATGATAAATGTAGTACAGTTGTGTAAGTAAAACTTACCATAAAAGTGGATGTTCTGATGATGACTATTGATGTAGCTACTCCTCTCCTCCATTACCTTGTTTATTTGGGGGGGGGGTGCTTTTTTTATTCCAGGGTGTGGACATTTCTTTTTTGGTTTTCCCATAAGGGCTCAGCCCCCTTCTTTCTGCTGACAGGAAAGCTCTGAAGGGATTTGCCCCCAAACTTGTCTTTTAGTCAGCTCAGCTCAAGCTGCCTGAGTGTTTAGGTAGTGGAAAGTGCCCTGAAACTTTGGAAGCTGGGCAGAAGTTAACATCCTTAGCAGGATACAACCCATATCACAAAGACTACTACATCAGTGATCATTTGGACATCAACTGTTATGGCAAGCTTTACTTACACAACTGTACCTTTTACATACTTCGCAAAGACTAGTGGTTTTACAAGAATGCCACTATCTGATAAATGTAACTGCTAATCATACCTCTCAACTGTACAGATTTTTGCCTCATATTTTTGTTCTGTTTCTCATAAAATTGTGGTTTTTCTGACAAATCATTGGCAAATCATTGAGGGTTGAAGTCAGACAATAATGCCAGACATATGCATTTCAGACTCCATACCTTTCAGAAATGTCATGCTAATGCAAAACCTGTTACTCTATCAACTTTGTAATCTTGTAAGAGCAATATTTAAAAAGTGTCCCTATTTTTGGGTCTTTACCCCCCCCCCCCATTACTTATGGCTTTCTCCAGATTTCTTGCTCTAAGAGGTTGAGAGGTATGCTGCTAATCCTGTGATTCAGATGGAGCTGTTATGACTTGTCAGCAAGCAGTGCAAAACGTTTTAGCAAAATGAGACCAACCCATTCAAAGGTAAGTGTGTCTTTCATCTCTTACAAATTTAGCACCCTGAAGACTGATAATTAGAAATGTAGCAGCAGAGGTACCGCCTCCTTTAAGGGTTCTGTGTGGCCTTATCGAACATTACTTTTTAAAAGCATCATTTTAAAGTTTTTCTGTGCCAAACACTATCTAATTCTGTCTGTTTTGGATCAGTGTGAACCATTACATTAAGTATCATTTTCATGCACCCTCTTATCAAAAGATAACCTATAATTTTATTTTGATTTGTTTTTTCTTATTTGCTTGAAAGGTGGATTTTTATGCCTACTGCTTATATAATTATTTCATCAAGTGCATTTTATTAATTTAAAAGAAATCCAACATCATATGAATATAATTAACAACAGCGATGTTCAAGAAATAGTAGTTTAAACAACAACAAATCTAGAAAGTCATGGTGGAAGAGCACATGACAAATATATTTAAATGTTGGGGAGTGAATAAAAAAAATCACCAGTCCATCTAGAGATTGAATAAAAGATTAAAACCTTAAAATATTAATGTTCGAATTTTCCCACCCAATCCTGACAAAACTACCTCTTCTGAATATATATATCGGGCAATTATACAACAATCTAATGAAACAATGTAGGCCATGCCTTTTTTCAAGTTACAAAATTGATTCCTAAAATTGCTTGATAATTTGTACGAATTAAGATAATAATTGTTGATGTTAAAAATCTTGGAAATGGATAATGCTTGTAAGGTACACCTCTCAGAAGTGATACAATTTGCCTGGTGCAGTAGCAACAACCACAAGTATTTGATTATCTTTATAATTTTGAGATTCACACATACTTAAGACAGCTTGTTGCTAGGTCAACAATAAAATTATTAAATGCATCTTTGAAGGTCTATAAATAAGACATTTCTATCACTTCTACACTGATGAATAACATCAGAAAGCCTATCTAAAATACTGTCATCCATGTGGCAACAGGAAGAACTGGCGAAGGAGGAATAAGGAAAAAAAGAAAGTTATTTTATAAACGGTCATATAGACAGTAGCAGAAATCATAAACAGAGTGTAAAAATAATTGTGAACAATGTAGATGCTAAATATTCTAGCCATCAATGTTTTTGTGTGTCCATATTTCCCAAAGATATATATATATATATATATATCCCAGTACAAAGAATGGAACTGTTTATTAGTATATGTTGAGGAAATACATGTTTTGCTTTTATAAGCATATATTTTAATGCAAAATATTATAAAAGATGTATTGTGTCAAAGGACTAAGAATGAAAGTTCATGTGTGAAGTGGTCTGAATAGTGTTCAAGACTGGTTTGCAACTTTAGGAAAATTTAAAGTCTTACATAATTCTGCCATACAGAGAAATTTGTCAAGATAAAATTGAGGACTGCTTATGCAGGTTTTAACAGTTTTGTTCAGATTCCTGGATTTGGTGAGGTCTTCTTTTTTGCAAGCAAGATATATATGGCAAATAGCCCTTTGTGGCTGGCATTTCTAGGTCCCCCAGACTTGTAAGCAGATGTAGAATATAAATTCATGACCACAGAAAGCCTAATATGGGGCTTTAGTTTCACTTTTAATTAATGAAACCTCAAAGTGTTTTTGAGAAGTTAAACGCAGATATGAAAAAAAAAAACAAGCAGGGAAATTTGTATGGTGGCGCTGGTAGGAGGTGGTTAAAAATCAAACAACAGGGTAAGGTGAGCTACAGTAGTGTCATCTGTGCTTAGGAACAGCAAAAGTCTCCTAAGTAAAGCGCAACAAAATCTGTCATGTTTGCAAATAATGTGAAAATAAAATAGCTTAACTGCTAATTCTACAATTACATTTCCATTGTCATGTACATTTCCACTGCCTGCCTCATATCCCCTACGAATCTATAATTGTCTTTTCTCTTTTAGACTTGTTCTGTAGGAATGTACAAAATTTAATTAAATTAACCATTTACACGTAACAAGTTAAAATGCAACAGAACTTTAGCAAAGCATTTTCACTGAAAGAAAATCTAACTACCACTAAAGAGGATAGCCTGCACCAGTTGTGTAAAGGATACTGCACTGACTATATCCCAGGTAAACTTCATATGACTAGTGGCTCTAGTGCTTGACAGAGCAGGTGGAGAGGTTGGCCATGACTATCCTGGGAAGGAAGAGTGGTACTTTCCACCCAGTCTGTGCCATAGCTCCAATAACAAGGCCTCACTGAAGAGTAGGAATATGTGGGCATGGCCACCCAAGCTGATAAAAGGAGGCCCTGTTGGTGCATATGGAGGAGCTCATGTGTAAAAACTGAGGGGTTGTTTGTTATCTTTATGGGAATATGAATACTGATATTACCAGCAGTGGGCAGGAGTTTATAAAAGAAAAATGGTTCCATTGTCAGAATGCAGGCAAGAACCCAAAGCATCTTCAATGCTTACCCTCACAAGCTGAAATATCAGCTAACATGTCTGAATCACAAATTGGCAGATTTTGCTCATGCTAGACTTTTTAAATAACCCCTGGGTCTGTTTTTTAAATGTGTTTCTGGGTAGTATCCCACATTCTTACTGGAAGTAGAAAAAGTTATGTTCTCTTGGGCATTTAAATTGTATGCTAAATAAACATCCAGATTTTAGCTGGGTGTGCCTACTCTTTCTGGGCGATTTCTACTATTATCATAGTTTACAGGTTTGAGAGGCAATGTCAGGTGAAACAAGAGCAGCATTAAATGCATCTTTATTGCACCAATGACAGGAGGAATAGCCAAGGACTTAGGAATTTCTCACCTGTAAAAAGTCACAGTATATGCACTGTGTATTAGAAATGTCTTTATATTTCCATTAAAATAGGTCTTTCACTCTGCCTGTTGTGCCAGAAAAGGAAATTTCCTCCACTGGAGAATCTGAAGAAATATTTTCTTCAGATTTTGAGTCCAAAAAATTGGGAAAGACACCTGGAATGCAAATCCAGCCAAGCTTCCTCTGAATCATTGTCTAAAAAGAGGAAGGTCTCTTCCATTTTAAATGGGAAAAAATTGCTGAAGCAGTCTGAAGCAACTGAATAGGCTTATAAAATTAGCAAAAGAAAACCGTTCTTCCCCAGATTTGTTTGAAGAAGGAGTTGAGGGAGAAAAAATATGTTTAACCTTCTGGCTTTTTTTAGGCACGACAAAAGAAAATTTCTCTGTGCAATCAGATATACGAACTTCCACACTGGTGCCCCATACTTCTTCCTTATGTAGCACTTGTAAAATGCTGTTTGGCCCTTACAAGATAATAAAGGGCAGTTCCCCCTTTCTGGAAGCAAGCATATGATTGGCCCTGGAGGACATGTTAGACTCCTGACCCTTAGAAATTTCCAAAGGAGCAGCACCAGAGGGGTCAGGAGAAGCAGATGAATAGTCCAAGGACTCTAAGATGACCATAGTGGAGATTTCCATTCAGGGCTGGAGAAAAGAGGATGCAGCTGGAGCTATTTCAGGGGTCTCCCTTATAGTTTTCCTTCTTTTGCCATCCAGGAAGGGAACATCAAAGGTACTGACACCTGAGTCCTCTGTCATTTTAGCTAGGGCCTTAAGCCACTAATTTTGTAAGTGAAGGTTATAGACATGAGTCCTAATCATTTGGCAACTGTTTCTGCATTAGCGAGTTTTACATCTTCATGCTTGCTGGATGGGAAATGCAGATTACCTATATCTGCCTGTTTCTGGCTGACCTACTAAGGGAGCAGATGCTACATGTGAATATTTCTTGAAGAAGGGCACTACTGCCTAACTGGATTATTATACAATGACTTCTCATTAGCATTAAAAAACTAGAACAATGATTGGTCAGCCCAACCCATGTGCCCATTGTAAATCAAGCATATACCAATGGAAATAAGTCCAGCCACTGAAGTTCCATTGAGCAGTCAGATGGTTATGTTGATATATGCTATAATGGCAGACAAAATACAAGAAAAAATTGGGTACATTCTGCAAAACTAAAGAAACAAAAATGTGCCTCATTTTCTTTGTATCTCTGTGCAGTCTCAGCAGACTATCATACCTCTGAACGGTTTGGATATTCAGAGAATGTCCACATTTTTGCCTCATACTAAAAGAAAAGAAAAGAAAAAAGCAATGGAGAGTCTTTGCTGGATGCCACGGTGGTACGGTGGTAGCGTTGTTACCTCACAGCAAGAGGTTCTCCCATTCGATTCTTGGCTGGGCTTGGGAGAGCCTTCTGTGTGGATTCTGCATGTCCTCCCTGCGGATGGGTAGCGTTCGAAAGACATGCGTGTGTAAATGGGCGTGCCTTCATTGAAGGTTGGGCATTGAGCTGGCACCTCGGCATTTCATAAAAATCTACTGCCAATTATTACTGGACCGGAGTTCCGCTGTGGTGAACCCTTACAGGGAAAAGCTGAAAGACAAACAACTTCGGTGGAACAGCAGCTGTGTACTGTGCAAGCATGGGAACACAAGTCCTGTACATATGTGTAGTACTATAGTACATCAAAAATGCAGAAGAATGGGGAATCACTATAGTGCCATTATATAAAGATATTATTGAACAAACCACACCAACCATGGGTAATTCTGCCATTACCCACACCCAGTTTTGGGTTACTGCTTAACTGTACTTCCATCATTTACAATATGTTCACATAAAGAAATTATGAATTATGTTTTCTGAGTTTACTAGTTTATTTTATTCTCCACTTGTCTTTTCGCCTTTTTGGCAGACCTAAGTGGCAAAAAAAAAAAAAACAGTCTAGACTATTGCACTCATTTCACTTTACATGTTTGCCTTGTATATCCCAAAAAATCTATGACCTATTTCTTCTTGCTATTTTTTTGCTTTTCTGTTTTAGACAATGTATAATAAAAATAACTTACCTCACATTAAAACAGCTATAAAGAGTATACCGTAACTTGTTTTATTAGGTAGTAGCTAATTCTTTCCTAACATTTGGGCAAGAAAACTGTATGGAAAATGCTCAGTTTTCAGAAAAAATACATTTCAATGATCCTGTCAGCTCAGTGGCACAGCATCACCGCATCTGTCCTCACAGAACATGACTTCAGTCCAGGATACTATTCACTGAATTGATGTGACTGTGGGAAGGGTTAAAGTGTTAGGTTTATCATAGGATCAAAGGATCATAGTAAGTTACTAGGCTAATAACCTTAGGGCCCTTACAAGCCTAGCCAAGTTCTTATCCTTATTTCCACGATCAGCACCTATTGCCCCTGTCCAAGGGGGACACAGGTGGAACCCCCAGGGTGAATTTATGGTCAGTAATCAAATTGTTCAGATTGCATTTGAAGAGGGCTAAAGAGGTGCTCTGTTTGACATGAAATGGAAGTCTGTTCCAAAGGTGTGGTAAGCTCTGGGGACAAATCTGTCCCTCCAGCAGGGTTTATTAATGTCACATACCAGGTTAAGGTCTTTAAAGTGAGTAACCCCTGTAACATTTGACTTACAGCTATGCACCATTTCCAATAAAGCAGGGTCAGAGATTGCCTTTTAAGCAAGGCAGAGATCACCTCTGAGTAGTCTGTATAAAACAGAATAAAGTGACAGTGATTTCAGATGTTCCCATAGGACAGATGCTGAAGACTTTGAATTTTTCTTGTAAGGAACCTTTGTGGTTTCTCCAGTTGCTGTAGGTGCTTGGAAAGGTACATACCAAAAGGGGAGTTATACTCAATTATTGGCCTGATTAGGGAAGGGTACAGGGAGTTTATAACTTCTTTTTTCTGGAGGCAATGCTCTTACTGATGAGATGAGCAATATAGAATGCACTTCTTACCACTGTGGAGACATGGTGATAAAAAAGGCAAGGTTGCTGTCAGTCTGTGTGCCCAGGTATCTCACCACTGAATGCATACTTAGGGTGTTGCTACTGATGTGGTAGCTAGCAGGAACATCACTCTTATCAAAAGGGATGATAATACATTTTTTGCATTGAGTTTAAAGCCATGACTTTGGCACCGATCATTTGTTGTGTAAATGGGATCATATCATTGATAATTTGAGTGCACCCATGCAGGGGATAAAGTGTTTAGGAGTTGCCTCTGTATTCAGAGGTTATGTACTGTATATATATGTATTTTAGCTGTATGTATATGTGTTCACCGCTAGCCTTCATTGAAAAAGGGCTCACCTTGGCCCGATGGATTTTACCGGTTAACAAACTGCAAATAAATAAAATAAAATAAATAAATGTGTGAAATCATTCATATCTCTACACGAGCACAGCACTGTGCCAACTCTATTTCATGTTATTACAGTGCATATTTTCTAAGCACTTTACTAAAATCCATCACTTACATAATGTGGTGCACACCTGAACCAAACAATATAATTCAGCTATAAAATAAACAGCTAAAAACGTATAGCTAAGCAGATATTGTGGTTGAAGCAGATACTGTTAATTAATAAAACAACAGTGTTACACTGAACAAACAACACTGTACAAACAGTAAGTGTAATTTAACAAAAATGCACTTCAAAACTGCTAAATGAACTCAACCCAAAAAGTCCTTGTTTGAGCCCAAAGCAGCAATAGTAAAGTGTCACTTGCACAATTAGATACAGACAAATCAGGCAAACCTTTAATCTTATATTTAATTAACTGTCAATATTGATGGTTACCATTACATTTCAAATTCAAGATCAATAGCCAAAGTGTTATACTTTTGTTCTCTAAAAGCAAATTTTTTAAATAATTTATAGGACTGGCACCTATACTACTAATGGACAGAGGCAACTCTTAAATGCTTTATCCTATGCATGGGTTCACTCAAATTATCTTTGGTATCATCCCATGTATTCTCATTAGGGCTAATATAGAATTATAAACCATGGAAAGGGTAAGGCCAACCTATAACCAAATAGGATAGGTTATTTCAAGCATAAAAAGGAAAATTGGAGTGTCTAAAAATGGTCTACAAATGTAACTAGTCTGATCCTTATTTACAAACTAATGAATCTATAATTCTGCAAAACAAGCTGCTCCAAAATTAGTTTCTCCGTCATCCAATAAGAGCAAATGACTCTCTGTTCAGCAGTCCAGAAACTTGTTTTGCAGTGCCAATACAACACATAACAGACCAAAAGCGAAAACACTGACCATAGCATCAAACATTCTTCTCCACTATTTTCTCCTTTCTTCCCCCACTGAAAACAATAGGTGACACAATAGACATAGGACATAATGCCAATTACCATACCACTATATGTTAAAGTTCAGCTTAGTTGTTGTTGTTTGTCTTTCGGCTTTTCCCAGTTAGGGGTCGCCACAGTGGAACTCCGGTCCGCTAATGAGTGGCAGTAGAGTTTTACTGTGCCAAGGTGCCAGCTCGATGCCCAACCTTCAACGAAGGCACGCCCATTCATGTATGTCTTTTGAACACCATTCTACCACGGGGAGGACATGCAGACTCCACACAGAAGTCACTCCAGCCGAGAACCGAATGGGAGAACCTCTTGCTGTGAGGCAACAACACTACCACTGCACCACCGCGGCAATTGTTAAAGTTCAGCTTAGTGAGAGAAGTAAAAGGAAATCCTGTAGTCAAACTAAGTGACTGTAGCATACTCCCAGGTCTGTCAGCAGTCATCCCCAGTTGTTGGGAGCAGAACTATGGAATTTCCTTAGCTCAAAGGTTTACAGAAACTGCAGGCTATGTTTTCAGAGTGTAGGAAATTGAATAAGAGAGGCTGAGGCTGCACAGAGTAAATGCACTCAAGGGAAAATGAGATAAAGGTGATATCTTACATTTAACATTTTCTTACAGTTTAATACAGCTGGCTACACTTGCCAGCACTGTAAAGAAAACTCACTTTTTCTTTCTGCAGTACCTATCTGTTACTTGGTCTTGCAGTATATAGTACAGTCCTAGAAGGTAACAGGTAATCATTTGCCTCTCTGTGTAGCTATAAAAAACAAAGCAATTAGACTTATGCAATTTCAGCAATTAGACTCATGCAATTTCATGGATAGCTGAAACTGTATATTTTACCATTTGTTGCAATGAAAGATACATTTTGTTTACATTTGTGTAAGATGCAGTTGGTGAATACAGGAATGTTAATTAATTAATATAATTAATTAATTAATTAATTAATTAATTAATTAATTAATTAACTAATCAACAAATTAATTAATTAACTTGACCATTTTCCAAACCAGGTAAGTCAGGGATTTGAAGGTTCTCTGCACAACGTTCTTCACACACACACACACACACACACACACACACACACACACACACACACACACAAAATGGAAAAAAATTAAAAATGTTGGTTTAGAAACACCACTACAAATGAAAATGTGGAGTCTTTATGGTGCAGAACAAAATTAAAAACTCCATCCCCCAGATTTAAATTAAAAACTCCATCCCCCAGATTCAGCAAACGTCCGTGCAGGAATAACTTATTTCTCCGCAGAAGCGACCGTGGCTGTTCAGCATGGCAGTGCGTAACGCATATGTATGAAGGCATGCTGCCATGCTGTAAAACTGACACAGGTCTGCGTATGGGTGCAGGGGGTGTGTCTGAGAGCAGTGCTTTCAAAATACATATGCCCCCCTGCACACTAGAATTGCCGTACGACAATTTAAAATGAGCGAGAATGCTAGTAACACCCGCAAGCAGTCAGGGTAAGAAATCTGGACAAAGCCATAGGTTCATAGGTGTGTACTAGGCAAATGGCCCTGGGGCCTTTACAAGCCTAGCCATAGGATTATCCTAGCATAGTGCCACCCAACCTTACTTCCCAGTGCCTCTGTTGAGTAGAGCCACTGGAGTTATCCCCAGGGTGAATTTTCTGTTTCCCATCCACTCTTCAAGATTTCTCTTGAAGAGGGTCAGCGAGGTGCTCTGCTTGACATGTATGGGAAGTCTGTTCCATAGCATGGGCAGTCTCTGGGTTATGAACCTGTCCCTCCAGCATGTTCTGTTAATTGTGGTAATGAGGTTGAGGTCTCTGAAGTGTGTGGTGCGCAGGGATTGGGATTTCTTTAGATGTAGCATTTCTAAACGAGCTGGGTCAGACATGGCTTTATAAGTCAAGCAGAGATTGTCTCTAATTAGATGATATGAGACGGAAAATAGTTATGGTTTTTTGAGTCTGTCCATATAGAACAAGTGTTTAAGGCCTAGGATCCTCTTTGTGAGGTACTTTTGCAGCCTCTCCAGTTGTTGCTGGTGTCTAGTGAGGTACATGCCAAATGGGACATTGTACTCGATGATTGGCCTAATGAGGGAAGAGTAGAGGGAGACAATGATCTCTTTCTTCCTGGATGCAAAACCCTTAGTAATGAGATGTGCCACATAGAAGGACAGTGGCAATGTGGTGATCAAAAGAGATGTTGCTGTCAACCTGTATTCCCAGATCTCTTATAACGCCTTCTGTGTTCAGTGGACTACCATCAATGTGGTAATTCATGGGAACCATTTTTTTCCCAAAGGGAATGACGACACATTTTTTGGCATTGAGCTTAAGGCCATGGTTTTGACACCACTCATTGGTCTCAGTGAGGCCATTCTGTAGTATGTCAACATCACTTGGGGAGTTAATAATAGCTCCCAACTTGCAATTGTCTGTGAACTTTGTCAGCCAGAGTCCCTTCGTGTTTTCCTGGACTTCAGAGAAGTAGATACCAAACAGGAGAGGACCCAGGACCAAACCCTGTGGGACACTACTCATGACTAGTCAGTAGTCTGACTTGGAGTCAGCTACTTTCACACTTTGGGTTCTATCTGTGAGTCAGTTTGAAACCCACTTAGCGATATAGGGGTTGATGCCTAGCTTAGTGAGGTTTTCTATGATTCCTGAGTGGGGAATGGTATCAAAAGCCTTAGCCAGATCAAAATAGGCTGTATGAACCACCTTGCCTTCATCCACAGCTCTGGTGATTGACTCAAAGAGGTCGACCAAGTTGAGCAGGCATGATCTACCCACAAAACCAAACTTTGTGGGATCCAGAGTTTGGAGATTCCCTATATCCTTGTTTATTAGGTCCATGATGATGCGTTCCATAGCTTTGCATATCAGACTCATCAGGCTAATGGGGTGATAGTTCCCAGGGTCTGTAGTCGCTCCTCCTTTGTGGAGAGGGATGTAGCAGTGAACCATTTGGTAGGGACAAAGACTGAGGTGAGGCTGTGATTGAACATGGCATACAGGTGAGGCACCAGTTCACTCTGTAGTTCATGTAGAACACAGCCAAGGATATTGTCAGGTCCCACAGAAGCTGTATTCTTGGCCTTGGACAGTGCTGTTTTAACCTGTGGAGCAGTAATACTGGGTGCCGGGCAATCTACTGGTATTGTGATTGCTCCTTTGGGGGGGGGTAAAGTTGGCACTGAATCTGGGGGGGGGTAAAGTTGGCACTGAATCTGTCAGCCAGTAAACTGGAAATATCTGTTGGCTCAGTATAGGAGGTACCATTGTGCAGTAGGAAAAGGTACCCTGACTTTCGTCACCCAAGAAAATTATTTACCTGTGCCCATCGAGAAGAGCCATAGAAGTGATCCCCGGGGTGAATTTCCTATTTCCCATCCAGTCATCAAGATTTTCCTGAAGAGTGCTAATGAGAAGCTTTGTTTGATATAGATAGGTAGTTTGTACCAGAGTATGGGAAGTCTCTGGGACAGAAATCTATCCCTCCAGCATGTTCCATTTATCGTGGTGACAAGGTTTAGGTCCCTAGAGCGTGTAGCTCTGAGGGATTGGGATTTTTTTAGTGGAGCATGTCCAACAGCTCTGGGTTTGACATAGCTTTGTATGTTAGGTAGAGATCACCTCTGATTAGGTGATATGCAACTGAGTAAATCTGGAGTTGTTTGAGACAGTCTGCGTAGGGCATCTCTTTGATGCCGGTAATCCTCTTTGTGAGGTATTTCTGCAGCCTTTCCAGTCACTGTAGATGTCTTGTGAGGCACATACCAAAAGGGGCGTTGTACTCTATAATGGGTCTAATGAGTGATGAGTAGAGGGGAACAATGACCTCTATTTTCCTGGATGAGAAACCTTTTGTGATGAGGTGTGCCAAGTAGAAGGATTTCTTGACTACTGTGGTGATGTGATTATCAAAGGAGAGACTACTGACCACCTGTGTCCCAAGGTCTCTTATCACACTTTCGGTGTAAGTAGACTACCACCTATGTGGTAGCTCATGGGTACAGAGTTTTTACCAAAGGGGATGACAATGCACTTTTTGGCATTGAGCATAAGGCCATAGCTTTGACACCAGGCATCTGTCTCAGTAAGGCCCGTTTGTAGGATGTCCACATCATTAGGAGTTTTGATTATGGCTCCTAGTTTGCAGTCATCTGCAAACTTCATTAGCCAAAGACCTTCTGTGTTAGCCTGTACTTCAGAGAAGTAGATACCAAACAGGAGAGGATCCTGGACTGAACCCTGTGTTACTCCACTTGTCACTGGTCTGAAGTTGGATTTGGAGTCTGCTACTTTCACAGTGTGGGTTCTGTCAGTGAGCCAGTTGGCAACCCATCTTGTGACACAGGGATTTATACCTAGTTTAGTGAGTTTATCTATAATTCCAGAGTGGGGGATGGTGTTGAAAGCCTTGGCGAGATCTACATAGGCTGTGTGAACCACCTTACCCTCATCTACGGCTTTGGTGACTGCTTCAAAGAAGTCTATCAGGTTTAGGAGACATGATCTGCCTTTTACAATCCGGAACTGGGTGGGGTCCAGAGTTTGGAGATTACCAATGTCTTTGTTTATAAGTTCCATGATGATACATTTCATGGCCTTGCAGACCAGGCTCATTAGGCTAATTGGGAGGTAATTCCTGGGGTCCGTGGTGGCTCCCCCTTTGTGGAGTGGGATAACTATCGCTGTGTGCCATTCAGTGGGCATAAAGCCCGAGGTGAGGCTATGATTGAACATGGTGCTTAGGTGGAGTGTCAGTTCATTCTGTACTTCATGTAGAATGCAGCCTGGGATGTTTTCAGGTCCCATGGATGCTGTGTTCTTTGCTTTGGAGAGTGTAGTTTTTACCTGTGCAGTCATGATTACAGGAACTTTGCATTCTTCCGGTACAGAGATGGGCCCTTCAGGGGGTGAGAGAGGGGTAAAGTTAGCACTGAACCTATCTGCCAGGATGTTGGCAATATCAGGTGGTTCTGTATATTTAGTGCCACTGTGCTGTAACTCAGAGCAGATCTGAGTGTTGCCATTGAGATTCTTGACATAGCTATAGAATGCCTTGTGACTGTCTTTAGAATCAGTGGCGATTTTGTTTTTGTAACTAGCTTTGGAGGATTTTATGAGGGATCTCAGCTTCTTACTGAGGCTGACCAGGGAGTTCCTCCAATCATGGGATTTTACTCTTTTTTGCAACAGTTTCTTTCTTCTGTTGTAGAGATTGTTTATGGCAGGGGACCACCAGATTGGCTTCCTTTTTTGAAGGATAGCATCTTGGTTCTGTTAAGGATAGCACGATCCATGCACTCATGTAAGTGCTTATAAAGTGCATTTGTGTAGGATTCAGCAGTCGTACCTCTATTGTCTGTCTGCATTGGTGTCGTGAAGTTTGTCACTTCTGTCTTAAGAAGCATAAAGTTGGCTTTGGATAAATTTTTCACGGTGGTTTCCCTAATGGGGGGTGGCGGCTGGATGTGGATGTCTAGGGTGATTAGCTTGTGGTCAGATCTGAGCAAAAAGGAATTGACCTCTGGTGTGAAACACTGGTCGCCCATGTTGGTAATGACCAGGTCTAGGATATTGCTGCTCCTGGTGGCGATGTGGATAAGTGTATCCAAGGTGTTGGAATTTATGAATTCTATAAAATGTTGAGCAAAAGAGTTAGTACATGAGTAGTTTTCCCAGTTAATGGTGGGGTAGTTGAAATCACCCATTATAAGGGTGTTGGGTTGTACCCTAATATTTTCCAGTGTATCAAGAAATGAAGATTGGGAATCCTGGGGCATGGTGGGGGATCTGTAGCAAGTTACAAATGGATTGCGGTCTTGCCTGGAGTTAGTTGCACTTGTATAATCTCGGAAGCATTATGCTGGGCAACTAACTTGGAGGTGTAGATATCCTTAATTAATATGGACACCCCTCCGCCTTTAGTGTTTCAGTCCAGGTTAGGTGGCCGAAAGGTGTGATATGAATTATAGCCTGATAATGCAGGGGTGCTCTCTGGAGCCTTAAACCAGGTCTCTGTCACTGCACAAATGTCGATATTCTCCATTTTAAAGAGTGCCTCAAGTGAATGCATTTTGAGGTTTAGACTTCTAGCATTGAGTAGCATTACCCTCAGATTTTGCTTGCTTGTACCTGTTATGGTGGTGAATGTGTCATTTGGACCTTGCCTATAAATGGAGCTATAGGGGTGATAAGAGCCTTAGCCAGTATCCAGAATCCCAATGGCAACAGGTGCAGGCCATCTCTGGCAAAGCATCTCGGTCTGTTGATCATGTCATCCCAGGAAGACCGATACGGGATCCGCTAGAATGACACCAGAAGCTTAGCCAATTGTTGAAGTCAATCATTTTGTCCTTATATTGTGGTATCATTCTGGGTGATTGCAGGATGCTACTCAGGGCTAGGGTCATACCTGCCTAGGCTACAAGATCGGAGAGCTCTTCCATGTCTCTTTTCATGTAGCCCAGGGAGGTACGTTTCAGGTCATTCACACCAACATGGACAATGACAGTCATATTTGTACTTGTTGTGGAGTGACCTGAGTGTGTGCATTATGTGGCGGATCCTGGCACCCGACAGGCAGCTGACAGTAACTTTCTCCTTGTTTAGCCTGGTGAGTGGAACATCAGTGTGCCTGAATATAGAGTCACCTATGACTAGAGTGTTAGGTATGTTGTTATGCATTATGGGCTGTGGTTGAGTGACACACTGAGTTTGTGGTCTATGTGTCATTTGGGTTGTGTTGGGGGTGGAGGTTGCTTGTGTTTCTGCTTTAGAGGTCTCTGTTGCTTGATAAGATTTTTATTGAGAGCCTCAGTGAATGTAGGTGTGTGTTTTGTGATTCTATGTGTCTGTTTGGTGTAGGTTTTGAGGGACTATGTGATGAGTGTGGTGTGGTGCAAGTGTTTACCTTCTCTTCTTGACTGTCTTGTCCAGTCTTGGATGAAGAGAGCTTTGCTTCCAGTTTGGCTATGTAAGTGCATCTCTCACAGGCTGTAGTGCTGGGTGGTAGGAGGAGTGGGTTGTCTGTGTACATGAGGCAACTGTTGCATTGCCCCAAGATGCCCAGATTCATCAGGTAGACAGGAGAAAACACTGGGAGCTGACCCTTAGACATGCCTGGATAGGTGCTTATTTATTAAGTACTAAAAACTGTTTTCCTCTAGACAAATGACCTGTGATAAACCTGTGGCTAATAGTGGGATGAGCTAAGTGCATGTGTGATATGGAAGCTACTTGCAGCTGACTCACAGATATATCTGGGACATTCCCCTTATTCTGCCTTGTGCGGGGACATAGGCAGTCTCTCATTACTTCATAACTGTACCTTTTGTGATCTGCCAGTGATTGGCCAGACTACATCAGTATTCCATGCTACACGGACAACTAATGTGCTGCTAACCTGTATGAACAATTCCAAAGTTGTGTGCAGCTGACAGTTACATTTTATGCACTCTTTCTAGGGTACTTCCACCTGTGTACTGTGTGTATGTATAGGCCTACATTCATGGCATGTCCATCTTTCAGACAGTGACAGATATTGACATCTGGACAGTGAGTATGGACGACTGCTGACATGGGTATTGCTGAGAAGCATTGTGGTTGGCACTGCAGTTGTTGGAACATGGCCCTGTCAACCACAGTACTGCCCATATGCCACCGAGAAACAACCCTCCATGCCTACATGCTGACCACTTCCAGACAATATTGAACACACAACAACCTAACACACAGACCCCTGAATATTGTACACATGCAATAATCTATCCTGTAGATTGGGCCAGCTCGGGCAATCTGTGCTCTACTGATATTACTCCTCACACTTACATGTTACTGCATTTCTACATAGCATTGTGGGGGGGGGGGTCACACCTGATGACTTTAAACATTTGCTATGACTGTACTGGTACTTCACATACTCTACTGGCTTCTATTTCATATTGTATTCTGACCTATCATGCAGACTGGAGGCATATCAGTCGAGTACAGATCTTAGGTTTTATTGACCTACATTTCAGTTTCAGACATCCTACCCTTCAGCACTAACATATAACTGCCAGACCTGTTGTAGTCTGTCTGTGTAGGTCTGCAGGGGGGCTGTTCACCATTGCCATCAACTGGAGGCCTTAGCCCAGCCCTTCTTTATGGTCATCTACACCTGTCCTGCTGGTTGAGGCTGTTGGTGGGTATGTGAGCCTCACTGACATGCATGTGTCTGTCCTATGGACACATATTTGGGCCACCACATGTACTGCAGTGAGATTTATCACCTTGTCTAGGGCTGCCTAGTATGTTGACACCGGTATGTGTTATGGATTTCATACTGCCCATATAGGTGTCCACTATCTCCTGTCAACCCATTCAGCCGCCCGATTCTCTTGCATGCTCACGTCCATACCATAGATACAACTATGAGAACATACTACTCCATTCAGTAATTGATAGGAAGAGTGACTTACCTTGTGGCTGGGTCAGTATTGAGGATGGTGCTGGAGAGCTGACTATGTTGGATGCACATAGAACATACACTATACATGGTAAAGTACAGGTAGTGTCATGTTTGGCATCCCTTTTACTGTATGTGCGAGTCAAATAAAGGTGTCATTCCCTGGGTCATTACTGTGTCAGTGTATGTGCTATGCATTGCCTCTTTGCCAAGGCCTGGGCATACTGGGCATGCCTCCTTCTGCCTACATGGGCAGGCTCGGGTAGTTCCTCCTCTGAGTCACTCTGTGCCTGTGATGGCCTTGGCAGTGGTGGGGGGCTGTGTGGCCTTGCCCCGTGCTGTTCCTGCTGCAGCTGTTTCTGCAGAATTATACTGTGTAGCATGGCACATACTATGAACATTTGTGTACATGCAGCTGGAGAGTACTTCAAGGCTCCACTGGATATATCCAGGCAGTGGACCGTGACATGAGCATCCCAAACACACACTCTATTATGATTCTGGTTTGTGCGTGTGCCTCATTATGGAGTTCTTGTTCTGGTGTGTGTGAATTTTTGAGGGGTGTCATCAGTCATGGCTCCAGTGCGTAGCCAGCATCCCCCACTAGGTGGGCATATGGGATGTCCCCACTGGCAAATGACTAGTACAGCTGTGTCATATGCCAGATATGGTAGTCGTGATAGCTTCCAGGGCTGTCAGCACACACATTCAAGATAATGCCCTGGGCATCACAAACAACCTGGCAGTTGATGGAGGGGAAGCCCTTGCAGTTTATCTAGACCCTACCCAACTTGCCAGGTGGTACCTTGATGTGTATGTGCATGCAGTCTATAGCACCCACTACCTCAGTGTATTCTGCTATTTGGTGGAAGTGAGGCATATTGCTGGTCAATGCTTCACAGGTGTTGAGGGAATATATGTGCTTACCAGCATGTGCTGACATGGCATCCAGGAACTGGTGGAGTTCCCTGGATACTGATGTCTGTGAGATCCCCATGATATCCCCAGTTGCCCTTTGGAAGGTACCTGTGGCTAGTATTCTTAAGCTTACACATACCTTGATATCCACTGGGATGGGTTCTCCTCTGTTGGTTCTGTGTGTGAGGTGGGGCCAGCACAGCTCAACAATTTGCTGTAGAATGTCCCTGTCCACCCTATAGCGCTCCACTATCTCCAGCTCACGTAGCACCTGGTAGGTTACCCTGGGTCTGTACACTCTTCTCCTCCTCCTTACTGTGGGTTAGTCATCAGCATTCACATCCTCACCACCCTCAGCCTCTTCCACATATTGGTGTATGACAGTAACAGCAGCCCCTAACATTTTGTTAGTTTTGTCAGGTAAAATTTCCCCATCTGTGTACACCAGTGGTGCTGAGTTTGTGGGAAAAAAAACAGACTGAAAGGTGTTTGCATAGTTTATAGTAGTGTGCTGGGCTGCTACCTGTGTAATTGACTGATTCTGATACATTTCACCTGCCAGCTATGCTAGTTCTCCTTGATTGTCTTCCTACTGCTGTTTTCCCTTCCCATTTAAGCCCTGAGGCGTGCTGCATATATCCAGTCCTCAGATGTCGACAGAGCTGCTATTTCCTGTTTTTTTTTTATAACCCATTTAGGCAATGTAAAGACTGCTAGGCAGCCTCAGACACACCCCCTTCCTTAGCTTTGCTTAGCTAAGGGCAAACACAGGCCACACAGCTCCAATAAGCTTACAGCATGCATGACACTCCCCCTTATGAGGTCATCCACCTCTTAGACTTATACAATGGTGTTGCTACGCCTACATGGTTGGGTGCAAGCTAACACTGATAGGAAATCTGTGATTCAGTATCAGTCCCCTCATTTACATAAACCAGAATGCTAATTCATAGTTACCACATTCACACTGAGCCTTCTGCCATAGCAACCACTATTCCCTGGTATTGGTGTCTTATGCATGCCATTGACTATTATGGCAAAACACTAATTTGTGTATAAAAGTTTATTTCCCCCCTTTTTTCTTATTTTCGTGGCAATCCAGTTTGAGCACCACTGCCCTATGCTTAAATGGCCAAGATCGGTCAAAAAAAATGTAACTTGTTTTTTATAAAATTGCAAATATCTTTCATGCCAGTGGCCATATATTTGACCATTGGCATGCCTATTACATTGAATACATGCTTTCTTTTGAGCTGTCATGCCTCCATTTTGTAATTTGCAGAAATGTATTTGGTTAGTAACCGAATACATTTCTGCAGGTTACACTATTCCTGCACAGATGCCTGCCTGCTTTCTGGATCACTAATTCACCAATGAGGTAATTAGCATATAACAGGTGTCTGTGCAGAAATAGTGTAGGAACACTTGTGCACGTCTCAGGAGCTCATTTCTGGATCACTCATTGGCCATATTGTTTGCAGCAGCTCTTGCACTATCCCTGCACTTCGTGCAGAGCTTGCTGAATCCAAGAGCATATGTAGGAAACAACCTGATTTAGAAATAAACAGAGCATCAACCTGAGCAAAACTTAATAAAAAAGCTCAGCTTACAGTCATGAGAAAGTTGGCAAAAATCACAATATCAAACTTCAGCTATTTTAATCTGGAGAGTTAACCCACAGCCTATTGAGATGCCTAACAGTATGTAAATAAGGCATTTTATTTTATATTCAATGTGGATTTTGTAAAATGTTATAGAGAAGAAGCAGTTTCTATGTGTTGAGTAAGATGAGCATCATGCATTATTCCTTGATAAATTATGCAATGTGAGATGCATAAAGCTTTTGAAAATGTTGTTTGCTTTTCAACGATTTGGAGATATAGAATGTAAATTGCTCTAGTCAATTTATTAATTAATATTTGTTAGTTTATTTGTTTATTTATTAATTTTGGTGCATGCGCTGGTTAATTGCAAAGGATGTGCTTGGCACACTTGACTCTTTACAGATGTGGCACTAAGGGTATTTGTATTCCCAAAAATGAATGGATCAGTCATATTGCATGCACAAAGAGGCTGAGGCACTCAAACTTAGGTTTGTTTTTAAGACATCTTTCTTTAGAAAACTTCTGAACTTAGTGCTTATATTTCAACAATTCAGCATACATGCATTCAACAAAATGTCACTTCTATTTATAATATTCCAGGGCAATATGATTGGCTACATCCCTGTCAACCTCAGATACATAGTCAGTTACATGGAATACGTTTGTAAATATGCTCCTAAATAAAGCAATAATGTCATTCATTCTTTTACTTAACAGAATAGCTATGCTCATAAACTTGCCTGTTTTAAATGTTGTTGTGGTTTTATCAATATAAAACAATTCAAAAGAAATTCATGTTGTGGGATACACAGTATTAACTCAACAACAATGAAGTTATCCTGATTGGCATATTGGAGGTACAAGTATTACTGCAGTAAAAATTGGGAGCATCGTCAATGAAGTGGAACATATTACAAAAGGAAAGTTAAAAAGTAGCCTGCCCACCCTCTATGATGGGTCTTCAATGGACATTATTCTCAAATATATTGTATTTATGAATGCAGCTGATGACACTATTTTATTAACAACATATATTGGCTGATGCAGCTCTTCAAATTATTGAATAATATTTGCTTGATGTTTGAACTGTCGGGTCTATATTAGAAGCTCAACGGCTTAGCTTGTCAAAAGCTGAAACATCGACAGCTAAATGGCGAAAGATTAAAATTGCTAACTGCCATTTACGCAAATTTTGTCATTGAGAGAATTTTCTTGGCTGTTATCAGGAATTTGCCCTTTCCCCAATGTAGAGCAATCTCAGAGTTGGTAAATTTAGTTAGGGGTGCGTGGAGGTACTGCCTCCCACATCAGGGGGTGTGTGGGGTGAAGCTCTGCACTTTGTTAGGGTTTGGAAGTTTATTTTAATTTGTGACACCCAAGCAAAGTTTTTCCGGATGAAATAATTTACGTAAGTGAACGTTCACAATTTTTTAAGATTTCTCTGTTTAGCTGTCGACATTTCAGCATTCAACAAGCTAAGTTGTCAAGATTCTAATATAGACCTGAAATGTCAATGTAATAAAATGAGTGACAAACTAGCTCTGTAAGTTTTCTGCTGAACTGATACCAGTGGTATAAAAAAAAAAAACTCTTGAACAACATATTGTAATATGAAAAAGATCTGTTGTACAACTTGATCTGTTTAAAGAGATTAGCTATAGTGGCATGGGAATTTTTGGAATTTATTATATCTTGTGACCCTCCTGAGATCAGATTTTTTTGGATGTTTTAGTGTATAAGCACCATGCTGGTCATTCTTTACACACGATTACTAGTTACTGGAAGACCAGGAGGAATATTTTCTCGCACTTTGATAGTATGCATCCTCTAATAGTTGGCATAGAAGATTTCAGAGAGTTTAACCACAGATATGAACAGCAGTAACAAGAATTTAGTTGTACCACCTATAAGCCACCTACGTTATTTACTTGTGGATCAGATTATGTTGTATGTATGAAAACATGTATTTCTTGTGAATTGTTTTATGTTGTTTAATCACAAGAAAATTTAATAAATGACTTTATGAGCAAATATAGTCTATTAAACACAAAAGTGGCACTTGTGTATTATATAGGCACACACCATCATGTAGGGCATTTAAAGATGCATTTTCCATGTGACTGACTACTTATCATATGATTATGAGTGGCAGAGATAATGCCCTTGAATGTACAGAATGCAAATAACTTTAAATACATGTACACTACCTGGTTTACATAGAAGCATTAATTTTAAAAGTTTTCTATAAAAAAGATGTTTTAGAAAAAAAACAGACCATTTTTAGTAGCTTAACTACATGCTTTCACTTAGTTCTTTTTCATTGTTATGTGATCCTTTTTAGATCATTATACGTATTCTTGCAATTATCAAATCAGTCTGAATAATTCTCTTAAGTAGTGCAATGTGAGATGAATGAATTAATTTGCATGAAATTAAGTACTTTTTGATGTCAGTTTTAGAGTCTCTTGTGTTTCCTTCACCAGTGGTTATCGAGGTAGTAATATGTCCATTGACAACTTTTTCTTTTATAACATATATTTTGTGATACACTCATAGTGTATGATATCATTTCTAAGAAATTTAAAGACGTCACTGTTTCTAGTTTGTGAGTCTTACTAAGTCATAAAAAAAATGCCTGATAATTCACCAATTAAATAATTTAAACTCCTCAGTCATTCAGATTTCCAGAATTTCATATTTATTCAATAAATTTAATCTGTCACAGAATAATGACAATACACATCAGTGTACATGTTATCTTGCATGGGAGGACAGGACAGTACAGGGAGAATACAAGATGGATGGCAACATGGTTATTCATAAGTAGCCATGGAGTAGGGTAGAAAGACACTTAAGTACAGCATATGTTAACAAGAACAGAAAGCGGCACTGATTTATATACAAGTACATACCAGTCAGAGATCCTCATTGTCATTACGTCATCCAGGAAGTAGATGTATGAATCAGGACTGAGGACTTTGCACGGGTAAAAATACTAACAACTGGCATAGTCCTGAATACTAATGCTTTAGAACCAGTTTCTGCTTTGGTCGATCTACCATTGCATCATATTTACTAAACGCCCATGTTGGTAAAGATCGCAGTGACAGCCTGCTGAGCACATTAACTACATTTTCTTGTCCCTGCAGCAGTCCCATATGTAATCTAGTCAGATGTCCTGGCATTTCTAAGAAAGCTCAGACAAATAATCCCACCACTAGATTGTCCCAGCTCCTCCTCAAAGTGAGCTCTGCGTAGTGTACCTCCTGTTAAAGGTGCCTATGACACATCTTATCAGCATGCCCAAACCACTTCAGCTGACTTCCTCATATCCCATTACAGCAGCATTCTATTCTCAGTTCCTCCTTCATTGTTGAGATCCTCAATCCTTCATGTCGAGTGAGCCCAGAAACTGTTGGAAGGGCCCTTGTTTTCTCAACTTCTTATTTTCCATCTCATTCATCCTATAAATTTCCTAGAGACTGTGACTACTTTGTGGATGGGGACACTGACTCAGCTATCCCTTCATGACCAAAGTTCGATACAACACCTGCAGTACTGCTGCAGGTGTATCCATTCATCATCTACTTGCTGATCTCATCCTGAATTATCTATGATAAAAGACATGATAAAAACACAGAAGAACTCAGGTACGACCAAGGTTTCCAGTTTGAACTGAAGTTTTAATGTTAAAATATAAGCGCTTTCGCAGGAAAATATGCTTCATCAGATGCTAATAAATACATCTGAAATGTGCATCTTTTAATACAGCCTCTAGCAAGCAATAATAGTCACGTGATACAAATTAAGTAAAACAATTATCATAGCAGGTGACTTGAGTTTACTACCCTACTGAATGAAAGAAATCCTTGCAAGCATGTACTGCTATCAATAGAAGTCACTTATGAAAATATATATAAAAATTCATATATATATATATATCTATATCTATATATATATATATATATATATATATATATATATATATAAACACATATACATATGTAATACACAGTCTTTTAAATGCAAATGTAACTATAACATTTATATATTTGTAAAAGTGTATGTATTAAAATATACATAAAAGGATACATATATAAGTAAGCACACTTTATTAGTGGTACATTTAAAAAGAAAAAAGAGAAAAAAATATCTAAACAAGGGTCTGGATTTAAGCTTGGGTTTAAGTGGCACATATTCATTTAAACCATGCCCTAAATCTCCCCTAAGTCTAATAATCCATCTGGACTCTAACTGCTCATTTATATTACATATCTCTCCCCTCTGATGTCAAAAATTCTGCCTATGGCCATAAACTTAAAGGTGTGTTCAGAGTTAGTACCAATAACATGCTTGGCAAAAGCACTAACTTTATTTCTCCTACTGATATAGTAAATATGTTCTTGAATCCTTTCTTTGAAGGGTCTGTCTGTTTTGTCTATATAGCATTTTTTTACATTTAAGGCAATTAGCTAAATAAACTATATGCTGTCTGTCACATGTGGCTTGTACCTGAAAGTGAAACACTCTGTTCTGGTCTGGATGTTCAAAGCTAGCTGTGTTGTCATTGTATTTGCAATAGTTGCATTTACCACATGGATGTGTTCCAACTGCTCTATTAGACTGATGAGTGTTCTTAGGATAGCAGAATTGCCTTTTAAGGGACATTGTGTTCCTAAACTGAAACTTAGGCTCAGTATCTATCAACTCACAAATATCCCTATCGGTAGTAAGAATACCCTAATGTCTCCTTACTATATCCATGTAGGAAGAAACATTGTCTGGATAGTATAAAGGAACCTTAAGTTTCATTCTAGGTGACGGTGTAGGGGCCTGTTTACCTCTATAATTGCATTTGGAAAAATAAGGCTTGGCTATTGTTCCCCTCAAACCTGTCACCTCATTGACATTAGTTAGAAAATCTGCCTCATTATATCCTCTCTCTATCAATTCTTGACTCAACACCTTGACCTGCTGCTGAAAATCTTCTTCACGTACATTAAGTCTTGAGACTCTGAACACCTGATTACGGATCACATTCCTAAAAATATAAGAGGCTGGCATGCTATCATGGGAAAGCAAGTGGTTGACATGACAGGGTTTCCTGTAGAGCTTAGTATATATACTGCCAGTATCTTCAACGTCTACACAAACATCTAAAAAATTAATAATTGATTTAGAGTATGTAGAAGTGAATCTCAAAAAAGTGGTACTTGTATTGATGCAACTCTCAAAGTCTTTAAACTGTTCTTTGGTACCCCCCCCCCCCCCCAGGACAAACAAGTAATCCACAAAGCTCCTATAAATGAGCACATGCTGACAAAAAGGTCCTTGTAAGACATGTTCCAATTCCCAAACAGCCATGAGAGCAATGGCGTAGTGGTTGGCACAGGATGTGCCCATAGCTACGCCATTACTCTGCCAATAGACTTTTCCATCAAATATGAATGTTATTCTCAAGCACACATCTTAAGAGAGCACTATACTTGACCAGCTCATCTTCATTAGTATTACTGAACCTTCTTAAAAAGCATTCAATGCCCTCTACACCCTGATTGGTGGGTATAACTGTAGAAAGTGATGTAACATCTAGAGTTATCAACAACAAACTCTGTTCACTGTTGCTATAATCTTCCAGAAAGGCATAGAGATCACTTAAGAAATGTTCAGTGTCCTTCAATACATGATTCATTTTATCTAGCATAGGTCTAAGATACTTTTCCAGACAGATGGAAATGGATTCAGTGCACCATTTTTGACCAGAGACAATGGGACATAAGGGTGGATTTCTGATGTCTTTATGTAGTTTGGGGAGTACCTGTATAACAGGTACAGTGGGATGCATTATTAAAAAATACTCAAAAGATTTTTGTCAATTACATTTCTACTTAACAGTGCATTCAAAGTGCCACTAACATTCTTTATCATAAATTTTACACAACCATAGTGAACCTTTGTATAAAAGGCATCATCTGCTAACACGGCCAGCATTGCCTATTTATACCACTCAATGTCATGCACTGCTATAGGGCCCCCCTTATCTGCTGGTCTCACCACAATTTCAGAATTACTCTGCAAGCTTTTCATTGCTAAATGTTCACTCTTGGTTAAACTAAAACATTTTTTCTTCTTACTTTTAACATTAGGAACTTCAGATTAATTTAATTTGTAAATATCATCCAAGCACAAGTTTTCAAAAGCATTAATTAAAGAATTATTAATGGATGTAAAGGTACCAGGTTTCCTAAAGATGTCATGTTTATCAGAATTACAGCTGTCTGCATCTTTATTCATAAGTTTAAACATTAGATTTCTAGTAAAAAGCTTGATGTCTAAAATGACATCTGTAAAGTCAGAGTACCTGGCAGGAATGAATGATAATCCCTTATGGAGAAGCACAGCTCATCTTCTGTAAGGGCATATCTAGAAAGTTTCCAAACTAAGCTTTTTTCACAGTTGTGAATGCCTTCACGATGCTCATGGGGTTCATTGAATTTCCCTCCAGCTTCCTCTTCTGCCTGCTGCGGCTGTGACCCCGTGGTTGTTCATGTTGCTGAGATGTCTTCAGTTCCCTCACAGGTAAAAGGAAAAACAGTCTCTGCTGAACTGAAGGAAAAGAAGAATCCACTCCACAGTTTGGAGCAGTGTTAATAGTACAGTCAGTGACAGGGGAATTCTGCACCTGGCCTGTCACTTGAATAGTTTTTCTTCTGCCTCCAAGGTCTCTAGTGGATTCCGCTATGCTATCCCCAGCAGCTGATGTCATCTCGTCACTCAATGGGGGAACCATATATTTTTCATAAGTGTCTTCATAAGTGCCTACTATTGATACCAATGCATGCTTACAAGCATTTCTTTCATTCAGTAGGGTAGTAAGCTCAAGTCACCCCCTATGATGTTAATTGTTTTACCGAATTTGTATCATGTGACTAGTAGTGCTTGCTAGAGGTTGTATAAAAGACTGTACTATTAACACTGCTCCAACAAAATGAGTCATGTATTGAAGGACATTGAACATTTCTTAAGTGATCTGTATGCCTTTCTGGAAGATTATAGCAACAGTGAACAGAGTTTGCTGTTGGCAACACTAGATTTTACATCACTTTTTACAGTTAATACCACCAATCAGGGTGTAGAGGGCACTGAATGCTTTTTAAGAAGGTTCAGTAATACTAATGAAGATGAGCTGGTCAAGTATAGTGCTCTATTAAGATGTGTGCTTGAGAATAATGTATTCATATTTGATGGAAAAGTCTACTGTCAGCGTAATGGCGTAGCTATGGGCACATCCTGTGCCAACCGCTACTCCTTTGCTCTCATGGCTGTTTGTGAATTGGAACATGTCTTACAAGGACCTTTTTGTCAGCATGTGTTCTTTTATAGGAGGTTTGTGGATGACCTATTTGTCGGGGGGGGGTACTGAAGAACAGTTTAAAGACTTTGAGAAATACATCAATACATGTACCACTATTTTGAGATTCACTTCTACATACTCTAAATCAAGTATTAATTTTTTAGATGTTTGTGTAGAAGTTGAAGATACTGGTGGTATATATACTAAGCTCTACAGGCAACCCTGTCACGTCAACCACTTGCTTTCCCATGATAGAATGCACCCCTCTTATATTTTTAGGAATGTGATCCGTAATCAGGTGTTCAGAGCCTTAAGACTTAATGTACATGAAGAAGATTTTCAGCAGCAGGTCAAGGTGTTGAGTCATGACTTGATAGCGAAAGTATATAATGAGGCAGATGTTCTAATGTCAATGAGGTGACAGGTTCGTGGGGAACGGTAGCCAAGCCTAATTTTTCCAAATGCAATTATAGAGGTAAACAGGCCCCTAGACAGTCACCTAGAATGAAACTTAAGGTTCCTTTATACTATCCAGACAATGTTTCTTCCTACATGGATATAGTAAGGTGACATTGGGGTGCTCTTACTACCGATAGGGATATTTGTGAGTTGATAGATACTGAGCCTAAGTTTCAGTTTAGGAACACAAGGTCCTTTAAAAGGCAGTTCTGCTATCCTAAGAACACTCATCAGTCTAATAGAGCAGTTGTAACACATCCATGTGGTAAATGCAACTATTGTAAATACAATGACAACACAGCTAGCTTTGAACATCCAGACCAGAACAGAGTGTTTCACTTTCAGGTACAAGCCACATGTGACAGACAGCATATAGTTTATTTATCTCATTGCCTTAAATGTAAAAAATTATATTTAGACAAAACAGACAGACCCTTCAAAGAAAGGATTCAAGAACATATTTACTATATCAGTAGGAGAAATAAAGTTAGTGCTTTGCCCAAGCATGCTATTGGTAAAAACTCTGAGGAGGGCATATGTAATATGAATGACCAGATGGAGGCCAGATGGGTTATTAGACTTAGGGGAGATTCAAGGCATGGTTTAAATGAATATGTGCTACTTAAATCCAAGCGTAAATCCAGACCCTTGTTTAGATAGTTTTTTCTCTTTTTTTCTTTTTAAATGTACCACTAATAAAGTCTGCTTACTTATATATGTAATCTTTTATGTATATTTTTATACATATACTTTTAAAAATATATAAATGTTATATCTAAAGACTGTGTATTACATATGTATATGTGTTTATATATATATATATATATATATATATATATATATATATATATGTGTGTGTGTGTGTGTGTGTGAATTTTTTATATATTTTTCATAAGTGCCTTCTATTGATAGCAGTACATGCTTGCAAACATTTCTTTCATTCAGTAGGGTAGTAAGCTCAAGTCACACCCTATGATGTTAATTGTTTTTACCTAATTTGTATTATGCGACTACTAGTGCCTGCTAGAGGTTGTATAAAAAGAGGCACATTTCAGTTGTATTTATTAGCATCTGATGAAGCACATTTTCCTGCGGAAGTGCTTATGTATTAACATTAAAAATTCAATTGAAACTGGAAACCTTGGTCATACCTGAGTTCTTCTGTGTTTTTATCATTACTTGTTTTTGGATTTATTCAGAACTCGGGAACCTGTGTGGGCTGGTGACTGTTTTTTGTGGTTTTACTATGACAAAAGACACCAAGACACTTAAAATCCTTTTCTTGCTAGACATGGCCCCCTCTCATTTACAGACAACTATATATTTTTCATGAGAGAACCATGTCTTTTTTATTTGGAGGTGATGATATTCATACTTAAAATCCATTTCTGGAGACACCCCAAATGAAATCATTTTCTACAAATAACAAAAATGTAGACATCAAGTCTTCAAACTGGATACTCAGCATACCTCAGCTGTACATTAATATCAAGTCTGTGAAAATTTATACACAGGAGGGGAAGCAAGAACATTGTAGCTAGAGTTGTTTGCTTACTGTAAGTATTCTTAAATTTATGCAGAGAATGTAGATGCAACTCTCACTGCGCAAATACAGATTCCAAATTGCATGCAACAACTGCACATGGCCCTGTATTGTACATTAAGATGGTATATTTTCATTGTATAGGGCCACAAAATAAATGCATCAAGATAAAATAAATGCAGATCAAAAGCGCAAGCTCCCATGAACATGCATTGGCCATACATGGCTATAGAAATGATCTACTGCTCTTTGATGTGGATGGTACCCAGATTGTGCTAACTGATTCAGACGTTTAACTATTAGATTAAGTCTCTTTCCAGGTCTCTGGTACATGTTTTCCTAGGGAGCCTGAGAAGCATAATATCTCCATAGTGGGAATACACAATCCTATCCTCCCTTTTGAAAATGTACCACAAACACATTTTGCAAACCAGAGTGCAAGCACTGTGCCCTGTGCAACAATGCAGATGCATGTTAACTATGAAGCTCCAACATTATCTAGCACTTTTAGAACTCTCAGGTATTTGCACAGACTCCAATAGTCTTGTTAATTCAGAACTGTTTAACTGTTGTCGTGACATAATCTACATAAACTGACCCAGTCCTATTAGCAGTTCCTGTTCTTTAAATTTTGCATGTCCAGAGAATGCATATGTTCCTCAAGGTTTTCCTTTTACTTCAGGTAATATCCCTATGCACAGACATTTTTCTGCACCTCTGCTGACAACGGCCAACACGATGTCCCGTAACACAACAGTGTTGCAGGATGGTTTGCTAGAATATCTTTTAGACCATCCAATAGTCTTTCTCAATGAGTTTAACAAACCCCTCCTACTACACTGAGGCATTGTCTCAGTAATTGCTGCAGCTGCTGATTTCCTAGCTTAGTCAGATCTGAATCTTTCTCATCCCTGCACTGCATCATATTCCTTTGTCTTAAACTTGACTGTATCCCTTACTGCAGATGTCCATCAAAAAGTCTTAAGGCTACTGTCATGACAACAACTGGCTACATTTTGACCACAGTTCCTTACTACTAACTGAGTTAAGAAAATCTACTGGGATCATTTGATTATCTCGAGTATAAGGGAGCTAATCTTCTGGACTCATTCTGCAAAGAAACATCTACAGATCATCATCTGGATACCATCACTTCTGCTTTGCATATAGAGGGGTTATCCTTCCACTTTCCCTTCCATCAGACCAACTCATCACCAAGAACTGAGTAGCTCACAGCTCAGCATTTGTCTTAATCTGTGTGTTTAGAATATATATGGACTTAGGCCTGGTAACAGTTGTTGAGACAGGAAATAGATGCATTTTTCATGAGGAATGGAGAGAATTAGAAATCCCTGTAATAATCACAGAAGACTCTTGGGAAATGGATAGTGCACTCCTTGCAGGCTAAGAAAGCACATGCCTGGGCTGCTGTGGAATGTTTTACCTGGGTAGCATCCTACCTTGGGATTCCCCTTTAGCAGTGTACTGTGGCATCTTGTATTTGGCATGGTGAACTGAAGATATCAATAGAGAGATACGGCAGCTTCAGGCATTTTCTTACATTGGGAAGGACTCACTCTGAATCATGAGCACATTATCAGGAACTAAGTATTCTTGGCAAAGAACAAAACCTGCTTCAGTACAAAAGGGTATTTCCACTGTTGTGGGGATTTTTTCGTGATGCTAACACTCCTGTTTTTCTTTTTTGTAAATCCTATTTTTTCCACAGGCAATTCTGTATTTATATAAACTCTATTACTTTCTATCCTTTAGATTTTTAAGGCAATAAATTCTCCTCAGGCTATACAACTGTAATGTGTCAATTTTCTACATGTTGTTTCATGTATAAATGTTGTTTGTTCTACATTACTGATTATACATAAAGTTCTGAAATATAATTGTACCTCAGTGCATATACATTGCACTGTTCATACTAACATCATGATTAGGTTAACTCAATAAGTACCTCCCATTCCTTAGAAACAGCTGTTTATTTCTGTGAAGTATGCATACATGAAAATATGATACATAAAAGCTTTACAACTACGCTTGCTGTATTACAGCTGAAAGATGTAATAGTTTAAATGTAAAGCATTCTTCTTCTTCTTCTTTCGGCTTTTCCCAGTTAGGGGTCACCACAGCGGATCACCTTGTCCGCACATTGAATGGCAGTGGAGTTTTATGGTGTCGAGTTGCCAGCCCGGCGCCCAACCTTCCACAGAAGGCACACTCACACGCACACCTAGGGCCAATTTAGAGTGTCCAATCCACCTGCAGCATGTCTTTGGGATGTCGGAGGAAACCCACGCGACCACAGGGAGGACATGCAGACTCCGCACAGAAGGCACCCCAGCCGAGGATCGAACCGGAGAACCTCTTGCTATGAGGGGGCAATGCTAACCACTGCACCACCGTGGCCGCCCTAGTTTAAATGTAAAGCATTAAATGTATGATTTAGTATTTCAGTAATGGGAAAAAATGTTGAACAATCTATCATTTGGATTGAATCAGCACCACCAAAGAACATCTGAAAGGAAGACACAGCATAAAATAAAACTAGCTGAAATGGTATTTGAGTCCAGGATGTTTTAGTAGTACATGTGTGGTGTGCAAATTACATATGGCAGTGGTATGGGCTTTAGTGCAAAACAGTACTGGACATTTCTTGAGACATCGTTATCTTTCAGGGCAACCCATCACCATGAAGTTTGTATTTTAGCTAAAGTTCCAGCTTATGAGTGTAAGGGAGGAATACACCTGTGTCAGAATTCATGCCTACAGTTCCATTAAAATATTAATTGCAGGTAATGCTTTAGTATGAACAATAGCTATAACTTTTATATGTACTGCCTTGTAATTTATTTTGATGGAGTTTTGTTATTTGACATGATGAAAGTGCTTAAATCGAATTAAATTTGCAATGTTGTTCCATTTTCTGTTTATTGGGTTCTTTTGGTGGAGTCTACTTCATTAAGCTGCTTTTAGAGTGCTGCCACTTAGAAATAGCTATTTCTGATCATCACAGTTCTGATATGGGAGACAATAAGTTCTAAAGATGATAATGTGAAGAGTCTGGAATTCATGAACATGCTTTTACAGCATTGTTCCAGACTCCACTATTGGGCAAGGAACCAATGTCAGTCATTCCAGCCAACAGAAAATTAAACACTTGGAGAAATTAGACAGGCAGGAAATGCATATTTCAAAATGTGCATTAAGGGAAGGCCCAACATAACATAATTTAGGATTTACATGGACTGGCAAAAACAAGGACTGACTCCAAGATGATTTCATTCTGATGCATAGTGGAAGAATTCAGAAACTCTTTTTATTCAGCCATTTTGTGCAGATGCAAGGCTGTAGAGACCATTCACAGAGTAGCAGTAGACCTGCAGTGTAAAACCACTCAGCCTCAAATACTTAAGCACTGTAGTGTAGCAAATGGGTGAGGAGTGACTGGAAGCTGTAAGAGCACAATGTGACATGCATGATGTGTCACTTACCTCATCGGATCTAATTCTAAAGCTCAAAGTTTCGAAACTTTGAACTTCAAAAGGCTGAGACTAGAAGATTGAAGTTCTGAAAATTTGAAAACTAAATAAAAAATAAAAGCAGATTATTTTTATGTTTTTGCAGGGGAGCAAGATCCCCTGCACCCCCTGCTAAATAAATATGCCAACTATATATAACATTCCGCTCTGTACATTGATCTCCATTAAGAATGTTTAATGTTTCAAAACTCCGATCTTCTGGTCTCGGACTTTTGAAGTTTGAAGTTTCGAAACTTTGAGCTTCTGAAGGAAATCCACCTCATCATGTCCATTCCATCCACCTCTTAATGCACAATGTGACATGCATGACATGTTAAATACTCACTTCATTTCCATCCAATCCACCCATCAGTCTACAGTGTGACATACATGATATGGTACATACTGATCTCATGTCCATCCCATCCACTATGTTAGTGCACAATGTGACATGCATGACATGTCATCTCATCATGTCCATTCCATCCACCACTAAATGCACAATGTGACATGCATGGCATGTTACTTACCTAATCCTGTCCATACTATCCACCTCTAAATGCACAATGTGGCATGCATGATATGTTACATACTCATTTTATTTCATTTCCATCCAATTCACCTATCAGTCTACAGTGTGACATACATGACATTTTACATACTGATCTCATGTCCCTCTCATCCACTATGTTAGTGCACAATGTGACATGCATGCCATGTCACCTCATCATGTTCATTTCATCTACCTGTAAATGCATAATGTGACATGCACAACAAGTCACTTACCTCATTGATTCCATCCCATAAACCTCTAAATGCACAACGTAACATGCATGACATGCTACTTACTCATCTCTTCATGAATATTCCAACCACCTGTCAGTTTGCAATATGACATACATGACATGTTAAATACTCATTTCTTCATGGTCATCCCATTCACCTGTCAGTGCACAATGTGGTATGTATGACATGTTACATACTTATCATTTCATGTCCATCTCACCCACTATGCTAGTGCACAATGTGACACACATGATGTGTCACTTTCTAATCTCTTCATATCCATCCTATCTTCCTGTCAGTGCACAATGTGCCATACATGACCTGTTACTTACTCAACTCTTCATGTCCACCCCATGGACAATGTGACATACATGTCCTGTTACTTACTCATCTCTTCATGTCCATCCCACCCACCTGTCAGTGGACAATGTGGCATGCATGACATGCCACTTATCTCATCATGTACATCCAGTTGACCTGTAAACAACTGAGCCCTGGAAGGTGTTGCACAATGTAGAAGACACCAGTGTCATTACTCATATAATAAAGTTTTGTGAAATAGACCTGGCATCAGTCCCATTACTTTCAAACTGCATATATCCACCTACGACTGTAGCTCTAACCTGTGTTCACTAACATATCTATCTTGTTGATGAATTCTAGAAGGTAGTGAGTGAAGTGTAGCATGTGTGTCACTCTGTGGGGTCAAACATGTGCTCTCTCTCTCTCTCTCTCTCTAAACTGCAAATCACAGTGTTAAAGTTTACACTGCATCACAAAAATCAATATGAATGAGCTAGGCATTGCATTCCAAATATTGTTCCACTTTAATTAATTATACAATATCTTAAATGTATCCTCCATGCACCAGTCATCTAATTAAAACATTTTGTTCTAGATGGCCAGTGTTGCTAGATTATCTTATTTTATTTGGGCTGAGTTAACACCATTTTTTGTCAGTCAAGACTCAGAATTTTTTTTTTTATTTTATTACTTTGCTAACCATGTAAGCCTACTAGTCAGAAAGTATTTCGTTTAGGGGAAACATGTGAGCATTGTCAGGTTAAAAGACTTGCTCAGAGTACTACATTATTCATATGGATGTCAAAGGAATCAAACCTTGTACCCTTGACTACATGAATCAGTTCATTAACAGCTCAAAGTTTTAATTATAAGAGTAAACAAAAAATGTAATAATTGTAGTATATCATATTAACACCTATGTCAAAAGGCAGGATGTTTCTTACCCACAAACCCACAGGATATAATTTGATTAAGATATTGGAAATTCCAAGTAACTATTCAATCAAAATACAAAAATAAATAAATGAATACATCTATAACATAGTTACAGATGCTTCAGGATCACTTGGCAAACAGACGTTTGCTGTAAATTAAACTCTCTCTCTCCTGCACTGTCTTCAGAGTGGTTTGCATCAATGTATCCAATGCAGTCATTTAAATGTGTAATCATAGTGGTACAGTAGTAGTGGCCTTGTTGACTGTGGCTACATAAACATGATCTCATACATTCAGTCATTTCTCCTAACCAAAGGCCTTTACTGAAAAAAAAAATCATAAACATCACCATCTCATGCTCTTTCAGATCCTAATAACCAAACAAGTTAAATTGCTTTAGCTTATAAACAAGGAGCTGTTGTGGTTAAAAATGCTAGCATTTATGACACATGTCTGAAATAAAGTGTTGCATTATGGAAATGTAAGCATCTTGTTTGTTGATTCTGAATTATCTGTTTTGATATGACTGATAATGTCACACTCATTATGACATATAAAATCATCCCAAAGGGATAGTCTGATTAAAACATTAACTGCTGAGCCATATGTAAACCCTTAATCTGTAATTCAAACTTCAGTTTTGGTCCTTAGCTTTGCTAGCATTATTATTATTATATGCAAGCAATAACATCATCAGGTTGGATGCTACAGAGAAATAGCAGACCATATTGGGTGTTATACGGCTCAACAACACAAGCAGTGAGTCTTGCCACCCCTGGAACATCCATTATATCCCTCTAATGTGCTTAGAAAATGAGCTGTTTCTTATATATTTTATTTAAAATAGTTTCTCTGCCAAATGTTTCAAAGTTTTTATAGGATATATTACTCTTGTTGGAGGAAGTATTTTGTATCTAAAATATATGTTATACATATGTTCTAAACACATGCCCACACACAAACATGTGTCCACTTTATCAATTATGTACAGTTCGAAGGTCTAATTATGATCAAATTAATCAATACTTCAAAAAACAAGTACTATTATGTATTTTGGTTAGTTGCTTGCACTTTGTTGACAATGCACAGCTGAGATGTCCAGGTATCATCAAATGAATCAATTAATTCACAAAAGGCAGACACTGTAAATATATTTTGATTTGTTGCTGTCAGACTCATATGCTAATGTGTGTGTGTGTGTGTGTGTGTGTGTGTGTGTGTGTGTGTATATATATATGTGTGTGTGTGTGTAAATATATACACATATATATACACACACACACACACACACACACACACCACACACGCACACACACACACACACACACACACACACACACACACACACACACACACACACACACACACACACACACATACTTCTAATTGCTGCTAGAGTTACTAGTGATACATTTTTTCCTGCCAGACAGCTATGGTGTTATACAAGCCATGGCTAGCAGTCCAGGAAATGGTGGCCACATTTAACAAATTCAGTCTCAGCATGTAGAGGGAGGTTGGCATAATGGTTAAGATATGTGCATTACAGACACAAAGTGCAGGGTTTGATTCTCACATGGGTTAATTGGCTAGGCTTAGCCTAGTACTAATCTAAACACTGTTCAAAAGGAACCTAGATGAGTAGATGGGGTACCGTAAATTGTTACAGGGATAGTGCTCACAACCCTACTGGACATGGACAGCCATTACTAAATACAATCCTGGGTATTGACTAGAGTATCTATGGTATTACATTGGGATGGAACGACTAGGCTTGAAATGACCTCTGGGTCAACAGCCTAGTAACCTCCTATGATCCTACACAAGAATAGGGTCACCTTTTCTTACCAGGCTCTCCATAAACATTAATTAATGCCTTTGGGAATCATTGGTTCTGCAAACTGATTCCCAGTGGGAATCATTGGTTCTGCAAACTGATTTTCCAACTGATGTCTGGAAGGAAAGGCATGACTTTTGACACACAAGACAGACATTGTGACAGAATTAAATTCAGAAGGGATAAGAGGCTGAGAAGGAAGAAGGCTAATTTTAAGGAATCACATATAACATATAATTGTAAGTTAAGAACAAGATCACGTCAGGAAAAGAAGTAATCAAAGGGAATAAGATATGACTCATGGAAACCAGTGGATACAACAGAATTAGAAAGAATCCTTTGAGATGCCACTACAAATATGTTAAAGTAAAAATAAAAAGTGATATGAAAAGACAACATTGAGGTCTCTGAGATCCAAAGCTATCTAGACACATGTTCTAGAAAACAAACTGTTGTTATCTTGTTCTACAGAAAGATGGTGTGAACTTATCCACAGTGCTTCCTGAAGTTTTGGAAGCACCATCCCCACAATAGACAGGACAACTGCATTTCAGATGAATGTAGTCAAAAACAGTAAAATACCTTTCCTTTCATTTGAAAATGAATGGAAATAATTAGTTGACTGGGTAATTAGGGCATGCAATTTATCTAAATGGGAGGGAGATGGCCAATAGAAGTGAGCCAAACAGCAATCATCTGCTATTAAAACATATCTAACAGAATCTTTGCTATCTAAAACAGAATGTTTGTTTCCTATGAATCATGCTCAGTAAGGATTTCCAAAGGTCTTAAAAGTCAAGTAAAGACTGCTTTTGGACAATACTTGGGGATCCTTTCAGAAAAATCTTAACATCTGTTTCTTCAATGGGCCTTACGTGTTATAGAAAGGGTTAAGAAAAAGTAACTGGAAATAATCTTACTGGTGCCAGATAGTCTCATACAGGTGTACACAAAGTTTACATTAAAAGTTATCAGTCCTACAGTCTGTGTTGTTAAGAGATTATTTGATATTTGGCATTGCATATGGTTTCCTTTGAATTATAGCTGAAAGAAAAGAACTTTAGATGATCTTTTAATAAAACATGAACTTAGAAGTCACAATAACAAGAGTCTGTGTTCTTGGTTAGTGCGTACTACAGCATGATATTATGTACACTCTTAAAATACAAAACTACTTCAAAATGCCTGTGGCAAGTTCAAAAACGTAAATGCTTTTAAGACAGATAAATACATAGAGTTCACTAGACTAATTGCATAACCTGAAAAAATGCATGATCAATATCATCATCATCATCAATCAATCAATCAATCAATCAATCAATCAATCAATCCCCTTTTTGCATTTTGTACATTTCGTTGGGGTACTGTGTCAACTGTCACCATCTCTCCCTATTCAGTGCCCCCTCTCCTACCTTCTTCAACACTAATGCCTGCATGTTGCAGGTCTTCTTTCACACAATCCTTCCACCTCTTTGTTGGATGCCCTCGTTATCTGTTGCCTTCTTTTGGTCTGTCCCAAATCTTCTTTACCAGATTTTCTTTTCTGAACCACTGTAATCTGTTTTCTTTCTGTAAATGGAGCTACTTTGGCTTCTGCTCTATATCCTCATTTCTTCATCTGTCTTACAGATTGCATCCTACCCCCCATCTCAAGCACTTCATCTCCATCACTTCTAGCTTCCTAAACTGCTCTGCCTTTAATACCCAGGTTTCTGTACTGTACAGTGGTACTAGCCACACCACTGCTTTGTACACTTTACTTTTCAGCTTCTTTGGCATTATTTTGTCAAATACTACACCCAACGCACTTTGGTATTTGGCTGCATCCCCTCTGATTTTAGCTTTGGCCTCCTCATTCAGACTTCCCTTCTCCTCAGCCACCCCTCCCAGATACTTGAAGCTGATAACATTTTCCATTATTTTCCTTTCTGTCTCAATTCTCAGCTTCTTCTGATTTCCACTATTTGCTGCCATTACAACTGTAATGCCGCACTGTCTACATACAGCAACCTTGTTGAGCTGTTCCCTCTGACCTTTTTACTAATGTAGTCCATGACTAGTATTTACAGTAGTGGGGTCAGAGCTGACCCCTGATGCACACTCACTCCCACTGGCAATCCCTCTGTGAGACTGAACACTGTTCGTACTTGAGTCATTGGGTCCTCATACACAGCTTGCACTAATTCTATAAATATTTCTGGGACTTTGAACCATCACAGGACTGGTCATATTAGCTTTCATGGGATCTTGTCATATGCTCTCTCCAAGTCTAGGAATGTCCATTTGGACACTTTCCTTATCTATAGCTTCTTCTCAATTATCCGTCTCCCAGCAAACATCAGGTCAGTTGTGCTGCATCTGGATATGAATCCAAACTTCTCATCTCCCATCTTGCTTTGAACTACCGTGCCTATTAATTTATCAATCACCCTTCCAGAACTTTCATGCAATGTGACAGAAGTTTGATACCTCCATACTGCCTACAGTTGTAATTGTCCCCTTTGCTATTGAACACCGGCATTAGCATGTTTAGTTTCCAGTCATCTGAGATATTTCTGTCTCTTCACACTGTTATGAATAGCCTCAGGAACTATTTCTCCCCTATCGCAGTCAACATCTTTCTCATATGTGCTGTGACCTCATCTGAGTCTCTGCTTTCCCTGACTTCATTTTCCTTAGTGCTATTCTTACTCCTTCAATCGTGGGTTCTCTATCCATCTGCTTTTGATGTCCTGTGAACTGGTGAGCAGGTGGTTGCTGGCATCCCTTATGAAGGGTGCCTATCTTCTTTACCTTTCTGTCTTTGCCTTGCAACTTGATATAGCTTCTTTATGCCATTTACTGAGTCACTTTCCAGGAGCTGTTACTCTGCATCCGAAGCCCTGCTCTTTGCTATTTTAGCTCCCTTCTTAGCCTCTTTGTCTGAAGGCCATTATTCCTTCCTTACCATCTTTTCTATCTCCTACTTTTTCCTGCACTCTTTTTTTGATGACTTCCTGGACTTCTGCATTCCATTATCAGCTTTTCTTATGCACCTTATTTGGATAGCTAGTTTGGCTGCATATCAGTTCTGTTTTCCTCACACATGCTGTTTTGAGGCACTGACATTCTTCTTCTTCAGCTTCACCTATGTCCTCTTCTTGATGTGATACAGCCCTGAGTAATTCCTTGAACTGTTGTGCTTTCTCTCCAGTTAAATTTCAGGTCTTCAGCCTGGTCTCTAATGACCTTAGAGCCTTCTCAGACTAATGCTTGCAGATGATTGTGGCAACCAGTTCCTTATGCTATAGACTGTTGCACTGGGGATGATTTTGCAATCACTGATTCTATCCCGTTGTCCTTTCCTTACAAGGAGGAAGTCTATCCAAGTTGTATGATCGCAACTACTGTATGTGATCTTGTGCCTACCTCTCTTTCTGAACCATGTGTTGACTACTATCGTGCCATTTGCCAGACAGAAGTCTAGAACAGCATCTCCTTTATTCCTATTGCCACACCCCTATGGACCCTGGCAGTCCTCCTATCCTATTCTGTCTGTCCCAATATGAACATTCAAGTTACCAATTATCAGCACCAACTCATATTGTCCTGCTTTATTTAGTAGGTCCTGCAACTGCTGTCCGAATGCAATATTTTCCTCACTATCACATTCATAGGCTGAGATTATGAATACTATCCTTTCAGTAGGCTGAAGTCTACTTGCCATGAGTCTGTCACTAATTCTGATAACATCTCTCTCTGCCTTCTAAAGCCTCTCCCTCACCCCAATTCTGACGCATTTATAGCCTGTTCTCCCCCTTAGTAGTAGCCGATTGGATTTGCTGCACTGCTCTTTCATCTTGTCCCCTGGATAAATAAGGTGCTCAGCCACCCCCTTACCATCACGTAATACACTTCCAAGCTCTGTCCTGTCAGTAATAAAACATTAAGTGTAGAATTCTTAGTTCATGTTTGACAGGTTGATTGGTTTTGGTTTCAAGTCCAGCTTTCATTCAACAGAGCTATGCCAAGTAACCCAAGATGGGTAACTGGTCACTGGCCAGCCAGTAGCATATTGACCCAAAACTGCTGGGCTTTATGGCAGGCACACAGTGGCCAGTAGGGGTACATATACCTTTCCAACCATTAGCATGAGTCCCTGGCATAGGTCTGAGTAGGCCAGGTCCTCAATGCACTTAAGCACTTACAAATACCATGACCATTTGGTGACATTAGTCACCATGACTGAATAACCTACAGCCATATTTTGTACCATTGAGTGACTAGCCCTGCTATGGCATGCAGTCTGTGATCCATGTTCTCTTATCTTGAGGATATTATGCACCAGAGTATATACCCAAAGCAGTTGGTCTATACAGCTCTTCCCCCATATGGCACCCTGTAGAGTCTGTGCTGCTGCCCACAGTTCCATTCATGGGTGAGTTTGAGATGGAAATACTCTGCATGTTTTTCAGAGGTGGGAGGAACCCCACAGAGACACTGGGAGAACATACAAACTTCAAACAGGCATTGGGTAGAGATCAGGATTGAATCTTGTACCTTGTGAAAAAAATATATACTGTAGAAAATAAAGTTCATGGACTGTAACTTATCATTTTTCTCTTTCTGTTTGTCTTCCAGAATTTTTGAATCAGTCTCCAGAGCTGTGGACGAGGGTAAGGTGGTCCACACAGCCTATCTGGACCTCGCAAAGGCCTTCAACACCATCCCCCACTCTAGAATCATAGATAAACTTACTAAGCTGGGCATAAATCCCTATGTCTCTTGATGGATTGCCAACTGGCTTACTGACAGAACCCAGACTGTAAAAGTAGCCGATTCCAAATCCAGCTCCAGACAAGTTGAGTTCCTCAGGGTTCAGTCCTGGAACTGCTCTTGCTTGGCATCTACTTCTCTGAAGTACAGGCCAACACTAAGGGACTCTGGCTAACAAAGTTTGCAGATGACTGCAAACTGGGAGCCATTACTGAATCCCCAAATGATGTGGATATTCTACAAAATGACCTTACAGAAACAGATGCTTGGTGCCAGAGCCATGGGCTAAAGCTTAATGCTAAGAAATGTATAGTTATCCTTTTTGGGAAAAAACATGTTCCCTTGAATTACCACATAGGTGGCAGTACACTAAACACCAAAAGTGTGATGAGAGACTTAGGGACACAGGTGGACAGTGGTCTCACCTTTGATAACCACATCGCCACAACAGTTAGGAAATCCTTCTATGTGGCACACCTCATCACTAAGGGCTTTTCATTCAGAAAAAAGGAGGTCATTGTCCCACTGTACTCATCCCTCATTAGACCCACTATAGAGTACAATGCCCCGTTTGGTATGTACCTCACAACACATCTGCAAACAGCTGGAAAGGCCACAGAAATACCTCACTAAATGAATCACAGACTTAAACCAGATGCCCTATACTGACCATCTAAAAAAACTCCAGCTATACTCTGTGGCATATTGTTTACTCAGAGGTGATCTCTGCTTAACATACAAAGTCATGTCAAACCTTGATCTGTTGGACATGCTCCACTTAAAGAAATCCCAATCCCACAGAGCCACATGCTCCAGGGATCTAAACCTTGTCATCACAATAAACAAAACATGCTGAAGGGATAGGTTCCTGACCCAGAGACTCCCCATACTCTGGAATAGACTGCCCATACATGTCAACCAGAGTGCCTCCTTGGCCCTCTTCAAAAGGAACCTTGACAATTGGATGGGAGACAGGAAATTCACCCCGGACATCACATCAGTCACCCTGCTAGACAGGGGTCCAGGGAAGTAAATATTGTGAGAAGAAATATCCAGGGAATTGTTATGGCCCTAGGGCCGCTAGCCTAGTACCAGTCTATGAACCTATATGTTTCAGAATATCCATGATAACAAAAATCATGACAGTCTTCCTCATAGCAGTGAAACCCATTTCAGAAATAAATGTATCTTCACAGAGATAGATATTAATTCTTACCCTAGGAGAACACTAATTCATGGGGTTGCAATGGTGAAATTAACAAGATGCACCAGGGCATGGGTGCATTACAGCTTATTTATCAATGCTTTCTGTAATGTTATTATATAGTGCAGCTAAAAGGTTTAATAATATGAGAAAAAAAAACATGTCTGCAATTCTGAACAACACATGACTCAGAACAAATAATGCATGATTTAGTTGTTCTTTGTAGTGCACAGTGAAGCTGAAGACAAACTCAGATCAGCTCAGTACATTGTTTATTTCAACAGTGAGATGAGCTGCACTTGAAAGGAAGTAGTTGTCAGGAAAGTGATACAAGGTTACAGGAAGTGCCCAAAGCAGGGTGCTTCTATGTTTCCTATGGCTGAAAATAGTGTACGTTATGCTTCCTGTGGCTTGTAATAGACTACAAAGTGCTAATAAAGCCATGTACCTCCACTCATCTCAGAAAGCACCTCTTAACAAACAAAATCATGTATGGAACACACTAACTCAGGTTCCAGTATGGCCTGCCTTTAATAACTCCTTAATTAATACCTCCCACAGCGGGAAGCCTTTCTATGACAGACTTTCTCAAGTAACTTTCATTACTGTTTTTGCCCCAGCCTCCACCCTTTCCTAGAATGTCCAAACACCCAAACCTCTTCCTTATACTCATTTTTATTTCAAAGTTATTACAACAAAGGACATCAAAAACTACTAATCAGAATCCTCTGTGGTGGCCCCACAGGATCAGATGACCCATATACTTTTTATCACTTTCTATAAAGAGCACCAGCTACAATGTCTCAAAATCCTTTACAATGTCTACCTTTCCCGATACAGTATACTCAGCATTTAGAAACTATCCCTCACCAAGCCATTTCATAATACTCCTAAGCCATCCTCCAATGCAGACTTTTGACATATCTTAGCACTACTAGTCCAAAGTAAGATATTTCAAAAGATTGCTTATTCTCAACTTTGTAATTATCTGCAAAATGTGTAGTGCAATCTCACAACCAATTTTGCTGCTGGTCAAGAAGCAACAGAATAACTATTTCATACACCTTCACATATGGCATTCTTTAAAATACGGACAAAGACAAACTAAGAATTTCAGTTTTTATCAACCAGAATAAAGTCTTTAACTTTATAGACCACTTTATACCTCTCAACTGTCCAGATTATATTGCAGAATATCCAAATTTTTAACTCATATTTTTGGTCTGTTCCTCACAAAATTTGTGTTTTTTTGGAAAAAATTGGTATTATCTGAGGACTAAAGTCACTAAATATTGGCATACATTTCAGTTTAAGTCTTCAGATGCTCAGAAAATGTATTTTGAAACAAACTCCTGTTACTCTAGCAACTAAGTTTATAAGAGAAATATTTAAAATATGTCTTTATTTTTGGGCCTTTGTCCCCCCTGTTTTGTCAAGCATTGTCCAAATTCTTTGCACTAAGATGTCGAGAGGTATGGGCCACTCTGTACTTATCTCACTAATTGAAGTTGCAATACTCAGTCAAGCCCTCTGTTGGCTTAAAGGTTTCCAAGCAGACAGTAAACTTACAGATAACATCAGTAATTCAGCATCATTCGCTACCTCTCCAAAGGATTATTGCAAGGATCTATCCTTTCTTTAGTGCAATTTTCCATTTTTTATAAACATCCTCCCAGGTGACCTAACTCACCTACCAATCAGCTTATTCACTGACCTCATGGTGATCCTCCGGTCTAATTTCTCAAATAAATTAATTAAACATCAGGTTGAGGAGTACCTCCTACAACTCTCTACTTTAACAAATAAAAATAACTCATCTTAGACACCATAAATAAATAAATATATAATAAAATACTAAAAAAATGAATACAACCATGATTCTTGACACAGAACAATAAATTCATCCTGACCCTATAGGAGTGGCCAATAAAACTGAAATTCAAAAATCTCTAGAAACCATACAATGCTTCAGATACCAAGGTATCTGACTGGATAACTACCTCAATTTTCAAAAGCTTATTGAAGGAATGAATGCTAAAATTAAGTCACTTGTATTCTGGGTAAGATAATCTTCCACTTTCTATCACAACAAGGCTGGACAGCAAGTGGTAAAGGAGTACTTGCTTCCAGCTTCAATACAGGCATTGTCTAATTGTTTGTGCCTCAGAAAAGAGCCTCACAGTCACATACAAATGAAGATTCATAAGCCTTGCCCCAAAACAAAACAGCATTGTCTAGATCTTAGCTGTTTTGTAGACACACAGAGAGTGAAACAACTGGAAAAGTCATTATTACCATTTTTGTACACATAGAGTAGGTTGTGAGATGACTACTGTTCAGGGAAAAATCAGTAAAACAATCCAATAATAGAACACTCATCACTTGTGTAGGAAATGAAGTGGGTGACTTTCACCCACTGCTGCATAACCAATTTTTTGGTTCAAAATTGTAACCTAAAGTCTTTTTCATGTGAAACAATCTAAGTGTTGCAGTAAATCAGTTAATTTCATGGTGGTTCTTTAAATAAACATTTTACAGTTGATGGAAAGCTGTTTATTTAATCAGATTAAATATGATCTGCTGAAAGTCTTCTGTCCTGTGTTCATTCTTTATAGGTCTAAAAATGTCATGGCCAACCAGAGTTATACCACAATATATGCACCATTGCAATCCATAGATTAATGCCATCCCATTAATGCTAAGTTCTATAAAAACAGAAGTCATCAAAAATAAGTTCCAGATTGCAAATTAATAGCAGGTATTTCTTTAGGGGATGCAACCCACTCCCCAACTTCTATATGGAAGGTTCACCATCATCCAACCTTATACAACCATCCCAAGAATATTAGTAACAGGGTTAAGGAAGAAAACACTGACCTGAGAGACACAGGAAATAAACTCTACTATCTCCAAGAATTCAAAGACCCTTTAAAAGGGGCTTACTTTTAATGAGTTGTGCTCTCAAAAGAATTCAGACATGGGTGAGTAACACTACCCACATTTAAATTACATTCATTGCTTGCTTTTGTACCATAGCTTTCTATAGCTGTCTTGTCTCATTCATTACAAAGAAGTATAAATCGATGGGTATGCTTTATTTTATTTTATATGTCAACAATCATGTCCTCCCCTACTGTAAATGAAAAGAAAGTGAAAAAGAAGCAGAAATCAAGAAAACATGCAGAGGTAAGTTGATTATTAGCAAATTCCATAAAATGACTGACACTAAGTAGTATAAGAAGTAAAGCATACAAGCTAATAACATGATAAAACTATCATTTTAAGTAAGCAGAAAAGATGGCTGTCAAGATTCCTAGCTGGCCAATGTTCAAACCAGACTCTGACACTCAAAGTTAAAAGGCAAACTCAGAATATTGGGTAGCCAGATTATGAAATTATGTAAATGCAGTAAACATAAAGACATAATAGATTAAATATATCATTACATATGACAGGACAATATTAGAAAGACAAGCTAAACAACGACTCTGAGACAACAAAAATGTAAAATAAAAATGTATCTACTTTTTTTAACTTCAGCACCAATTGAATGAGTTTTACTCACTGCAATCATTGACTCCTACATATTTCCTTATCAGAAGTGAATTGTAATAAAAAGTGTTTTTTGGCATATGCCTACCTCTAATCCCTTACATGGGAGACTTTGCCCTGCAGCCCTAACCTCTTCATATACTATCTCCAAGGGCACACAGACTCAGACAATGTATGTTTACAGAAACAGTTCATAAATTCAAATGTGTCACACTAGAATAAGTAGATGAGTGTTCAACTGTGAAAAAATGAGACATGAGCTGTTTAAATCAAAATAAATGAAAGCTAACCAATAATATATATAATCTACCCTTAGAAATGCAAGGTAGGAAGGAGATGAGTCCACACAGAGAAATTATACCAGGCAGTGTGCATTAGATAAAATGATGTGAACTTATTACTATTAACAGAAAAATAAAGATACAGATAAAAGATTCATGAAGCACCAGTATATTAAGGATGACACCAATGGCTGAAAGGCAGAAATTACCACAAAGAAGCAAACAGATTTTAACAAATATCTTGATAGTCCTGAAGCATGGAAAAAGAAGACCAAGAGCTGTAACAAAAAAAGTTAAAATAGAATTAAAGAAAGGATTGTTAAAGAAGGGAACAGAGTTTACTGAGATTGACAGAAAAGAAGGCTGCATAAATACCATAGGCTAGAGGGGTACAAAATACACTGCAGCTCCAAAAGGACACTGGAGTACCATAAGAAAAGTATATAATAAATGTTAGACATAGAAGTATGTTTCTAAAGTATACAAAAGTAGAAGTATATGTAATGAGCAATAAAAGGTGAAAAATATAGTTCAAAAAGAAGGGGAATCAACCAGACACAGTAGTGGACAATACTCACAAAATATCACATAAAACAGTACCAGAGAAGCACAGAATGAAAACTAAGAGACAGAGATATATACAGCAAAGATCAAATTATATTGCACAAGTCTAGAAATATAAGTAAATGTTCATCTCAAATAAGGAAAAGTAAGAATAGACAAAGGATCATGTTATCTTATGTTAGCAAATGAAGTATATAACCATATATATCTCACTCATAGGTGAGTCCATGGTGAAACACACTGATGCACCACTTATTATGGTAGCTGTGCAAGGAGAGCATCATGGTTTGCTGCCAGGATTAACCATATCACACAAACATTCAAGTCCTTGCACCACAAGTATACAAATGACACAGTCATAGTATGAGTGGCTGTAAACGACTTGACATGTACCTCCCTGCACTATATGTTAAAGGAGATGCTGGAGCTCTCAGAATACATGTCTGAGGCTGGTATGGACCTAATCTTGAGCTATAGTCCACTATCATCAAAAACGATAGATCAACGTGAACAGAATGTTATTGATTTCAACAACTGACTTGGCTTCTGGTGTCATTCGAAGGGGATACAATTGTATATCACCCCGTAAAGTGATGGTAGAGTCCCAACTGCTTTACCATGGATAGTCTGCACCTCTCCTCCCAAGGCTTTTATATATTAGCTAAATCTTTGCCCACGCCGATAGTGCCTTTTTAGGCCATTTCTGTGTTCTAAAGTTTCCAGCATAAGTAATCAGAATCCAGATAACAGTAAGGTTTGCTGCTCAACAGTAGGAGACTTAAAAAAAATTACACTCACTACAAATCCTCATCCTGGAAAACATTGATATGAGCATCAGCACATAGACCTGGTTCAACATCATTGAAATCACTCCATCAGCGAAGGGTTTCTGTGCCTACCACAAGTTCAGGTCTACTACATTAGATGAGGCCTCTAAAGGCAGTGATATCCCCACATTCTTAAGAAAAAAAATAATAAATTGAAGAGTAATTAAAAAATATAATGACTTGGAACCCCTCCACATCCAGTTTACTATTAAAAAACCCTTATCATATCATAGAGAACTATAGGACCCCCTCTATGTCCCCTAACTCCTGCCCATTATGGAGTCCTAATATATTAAGCCAAATACCATTCTCTTGGGAGACTTCAATTACACTTCTATAAACTGTAAAACATCCTCAAATGGGTATGCCCATGTATTGCTGGGGTTCATTAATACAACTCCATACACCAGTTAGTCTGCACCCCAACCAGAAAGAAAGACATAACTTATTGCACAAAAAATAAATCCAACTCTCAGTAAGCCAAAAAGGCTGTTTCTAAGCTAAACAAGGAACTCTGGCCATGATCTAGTCAACAAAAGTCAAATATAATGTGGAAAACAGCCACCCAGATGAAGGATAACCACAAAGCCTACTTTAAGTATGTTCAAAATATGAAAAACAATACCCAGCATTGTAGAAAGCTAATAGGAAATTATGTTATGTATTCAATCCCGGGGAATATAGCCATCTACTAGCAGAGAGGTTTAGCTCAAACTTCACCTTCTCTTCACTCCAGTATTCTTAGATCATATACCCACACATACACACCCCACTGAAACTGCCCAAGAACAAGTTTTGAAGGTGTTAGCTGAAACCAAAAATGCTACATCTGTGGGGTCAGGTAACATAGCAGGTTTCCCACTGGTCAACCTGAAACATGACGTCTGATTCCATACAGAACCTATTCAATATTAACCTCAAAACAGGCTTTATGATAGATAAATGGAAGCCAGCAACAGATATTCCCTTGCACAAAGGTGGGTCTTCAACATACCCAGGTTATTATAGACCCATAAGCTTGTCCAGTCTCATCTGTAAGGCTATGGAAAGAATCATTATAGAATTAATATATAAGGATATAGGTAACTTACAACTCTCAATCCAACCAGTTCAAATTTATCAAGGGTAAGTCCTGCCCACTCAAACTGGTTGACTTCTTCTTCAAAAATAATTCAAAGCAATGAATGAGAGTAAAACAGTTTGATTCACACATAAAGACCTTGTAAAGGCACACAACAACATTACACACTTACTTATTGTAGATAAACTGTCCCACCTATATGTCTGTCCCCATTTAATTCATTGGATAGCAAACTGGCTCACAGACAGAACCCAGGAAGTTGGAGGGGTAAATATGTCTCCTCCAAAAGTCCTGCAGCTATCGCTGTAGCACAGTGTTCAGCCCTTAGGCCACTCCTTTTTGGCATTTACTTCTTGAACATCAGAGCTAATGTCAAGAGTTTGTGGCTGACCACGTTTCAAATGACTGCAAACTTTGTGTCATCATAAACTCGCCTGCAGACCCCAATATTCTCCAAAAAAGGTCTGTCCCAAACAAATAGTTGGTGTCAAAACCATAGACTATAACTAAATTCCAATGTATGTATAATGGTATCCATCAGCAAGCATGCCCCCCCCCCCGTTGTAACCACCACATTGACAATACACCCCTGAAAATTGATCACATAGTTAGGGGGCTGGGAATGGCCACTAATAAGCTGCCCATTGATCACCACTTATCTGCTGTTGTATGAATGTCCTTTCTTATTGCGTAGCTTATATCTAAAGGTATTATGGGCAGCTACAGACATGTCATTGTTGCCGTGTACTTGGTACCCATTAGAGTGATCACTTTGCATAAAGCCCCTTCCAGTTTGTACATGTCCAAAGGGTTGTCACAAATGGAATGCCCACAGTGCTTTTGCACTAAAGAAATAAATAAAAATAAACAAACAAATCAAGGTCCTAAATAACAAAATCTATGCATACTACTATCTCAAACCTTGTCTCTCTTATTAGTATTGTACAGGCTACTATGAGAGAAACTCTACCTCACGTATAGACCTTCTCCAGGGCCTATTCTGTAAGACCTATTATATACTCACAAGTCCAAAGGGATCATAAACACCTACTCAAGAGATCTCAATCTCTTCTGCAAACTAAATAAAACATGTTAAGGTATAGGTTTGCATCACAAAGAATACTGCTTCTATGGTACTGTCTTTTCATTCCACATGAAGCAAAGTACGTCTACTGTACTGAAATGTAATTTGGATGAAGGGATGGCTACCCAGAAATTCACTGCTGTTACTCTTACATAAGAGAAACATGCAAATGCCCCAACATATCCTTGTTAGACTCAGCTCTGTGTTATTCATATGCAAAATATAATGTCTAGAAACTTACATGGGAATGTAAAGCTAGGCTTTTTAAGATCATTACAATAGCCTAGTAAGTACCTATGAACCATTAGCAGTGTTTGACCGAAGCGATGAAAATTAATACTATTCAGTATAATTGCCTGAATGTCTAGAAGTATAATGGACTGATATGTACACATTTTAAGCATTTTGCAAAACAAAGAATACTTAGCATTTGCTACTGATGACTATTCAAGATTTCTACCAAGTACTTTTAATGTCTTTATATGCAAACATTCCTTACATTTCCCTGTGAGGACTAATTACAGTTTACTTTTTAAAAGCTATTCGTTTTTGGTGGCTTTAAGCATGGCCTCTAAACTGTAGCCAACAATTGATAGGTACATTTGTTTCCTTGTGTCCTGCAGCATTATATTCACATCACCCTGTGAGAGACACCCTCTCTCTCCAATGGCTATTGCTACTCATGTTAGCTGATCCTTGTGAAAGGATATATAATCCTGGCCATCCAACAGGTGACACACTTGCATTGGAACCAAACCAACTCTTTCACCTCAGACAGTTAAGGAAGCACTTTCCCTTACTCTGATACCCTCTAGCTGACTGCTTCAGCAATGAAGGTGCTACTTAAAACTTGGTCATATGGAACACATTCAAAAATGTTATTTATTTGTGTTATAAAGCTAGCTAACAGCCATCAGTTTTTAAAGTGTTTGTGAATGCCAAGGACTTACACACAAAAAGCTAATCAGTTTTTATCTATTTATTTACTTATTTTACATTTGTTCACCTGGAAAATCCAACTGGGCAGTGTACATTTTCAGTGAAGGCCCAGGGAAAAAAGCTCCACATAGTATTACATACATGCAATAAAAGTTTGTTGACAGGTACAAGTTATACAATGATACATGGAATTCATATTGCATCACATAGTAAGAAAATACATGCATTAATAGGTTTGTTGTGAAGAATAATACAGAATTGTATAATGATACAAGATATAGTCTGTTGGGTATATGGTAATAATACAATGAGTGAAGACAAACTCACCTAAGCATATCTGTGGATACAAGAATAAGTTGGGACACCTTGGTTAGCTGAGTAAAATAATACAATAGGTTTTAATACCATGTGTATCTACATATAGCATAGCAGAGCATATGGTTTTGAGTGTATTTACAGATGGCTAGTAAGAATATGAGGTTCACAGAGAATATACCCTAGAAAGGTTGAGCATTTGATACTTCTGTGGATGAAGTATAGGGAATGGATGGGAGAAGTGAGAACACAGTGGTTAGCCTGATGAGTTAAATAGCAGAAGAGAGAGAGAAAAGGAGACTTTGAGTGGATTAAGTACCTCTGTTTTCTTTTTATTGCCTGTTTTTGCTAGCCATATTCTTCCGACCAACTTTTTATTAACGTTGCTACTTATCTATACTTTGAAACCAAATACTGTTTGCACTTTAAAGTATCATTTTATAAGTTTTTTTTTTCATCTGTTTAACTGTAAAGGACTACATGAAAAGAGACATGAAGAGCTCTCCGATCTTGTAATCCAGGCAGGTATGACCCTAGCCCTGAGCAGCATTCTAACTTCACCCAGAATGATACCGCATTACAAGGACAAAATGACTGACTTCAACAACTGGCTAAACGTCTGGTGTCATTCCAAGGGGATCTAGTATCTGTCTGCCTGGGACGACATGGTCGACAAGCCACGATGCTTTACCAGAGATGGCCTGCACTTGCCGCCCCTGGGATTATGGATACTGGCTAAAGCTCTTGCTGACCCTATAGTGCCTTTTTTAGGCAAGGTTCAAACGACAAACCCACCACCATAACAGATACAGGCAAGAAAAAAAACTGAGGGTAATGCTACTAAATGCTAGAAGTCTAAATCTCAAAATGCACTCACTCAAGGCACCCCTTAAAATGGAGAACATCAATATATGTGCAGTGACTGAAACCTGGTTCAAGGCTCAAGAGAGCACCCCTGCATTACCAAGATGTAACTCATACCATACCTTTCTACCATTTAACCAAGACCGGAACACCGAGGGTGGAGGAATGTCCATATTCATTAAGGATATCCGCACCTCCAGGCTAGTTTTCCAACATAATGCATCCAAAATAATCCAAGAGCAACTAATTCTGGGCAAAACCGCAATCCCTATTGTAGCTTGCTACAGATCAACCGCCATGCCCCAGGATTCCCACTATTCTTTTCTTGATATACTGCAAAATATTAGGGTTCAACCAAACACCCTAATAATGGGCGATTTCAACTACCCCACAATTAACTGGGAAAATTACTTATGTACCAACTCCTTTACTCAACACATTCTAGAATTCATAAACTCCACTGCCCTGGATCAACTTATAAACACCCCCAACAGGGGCAATGCTATCCTAGACCTAGTCATTACCAACATGAGTGACCGGTTTTCCACATCTGAAGTCAATTCCTCATTGGTTAGAACCGACCATAAGCTAATCACCATAGATATCCACATCCTGCCCCCACTCCCCATTAAGGGAACCATTGTAAAAAATTTCTCCAAAGCCAACTTCATACTTAATGAATCCAACCAAGATCCGGTACAATAAAGGTTATCCAAATTAGGCACAGTAGGCAGAAAGCAGCCAGTAGAAAAAATGAAGATTTATTGTCCAACAAGTAAAACCACCAACAATAAGCATCAACGACAAACGTTCATATTTCTTTCCATATAAGGTACAAACATTGAGCACTTTCGTCTCCACATCCGGAGACTTCTTCAGAATTCTGAATTCATTCTGAAGAAGTCTCCGGATGTGGAGATGAAAGCGCTCAATGTTTGTACCTTATATGGAAAGAAATATGAACGTTTGTCATTGATGCTTATTGTTGGTGGTTTTACTTGTTGGACAATAAATCTTCATTTTTTTCTACTGGCTGCTTTCTGCCTACTGTGCCTAATTTGGATAACCTTTATTGTACTGGATCTTGGTTGGATTCATTACTTTTGGTGATTCGTATTTTTGGCCAACTTCATACTTCTTAAGACAGAAGTGGGAAACTTCACGACAACCATGCAGATGGACAATACATTTACGACTGCTGAATCTTATACAAATGCACTCTGTACGCAGTTACACAAGTGCATGGATCGTGCTATCCCTACCAGAACCAAGACTCTATCCTCAAAAAAAAGGAAGCCAATTTGGTGGTCCCCTGCTATAAACAAACACTAAAACAGAATGAAGAAAGTGTTGCAAAAGAGAGTAAAATCCCATTAGTGGAGGAGCTCCATAGTCAACCTCAGTAAGAAACTGAGATCCCTCATAAAATCCTCCAAAGCCAGCTATGAAAACAAGATAGCCACTGACTCTAAGGACAACCAGAAAGCATTCTATAGCTATGTCAGGAATCTTAGCAGCAACACCCAGATATGCTCTGAGTTACAGCACAGTGGCAAAAACATTATGGAACCAACTGATATCGCCAACAACCTGGCTGATAGGTTCAGTGCCAACTTTACCCCCCTCACCCCCTAAAGGGCCCATATCCATACCGGAAGAATGCAGTGCCCCTGCAATCACAACTGAACAGGTAAAAACTGCGCTCTCCAAAGCCAAGAACACAGCATCCATGGGACCGGACAACATCCCAGGCTGTATTCTACATGAACTTCAGAAAGAACTGCCCCCCCCCCCCACCTAAACATCATGTTCAATCACAGCCTCATGTCAGACTTTGTACCCACTGAATGGTGCACAGCAACAGTTATACCACTCCACAAAGGAGGAGCCACCACAGACCCTGGGAACTATAGCCCTATTTGCCTGACGAGCCTGGTTTGCAAGGCCATGGAACTTATCATCATGGAACTCATTAACCAAAGACATGACATGAGTAACCTCCAAACTCTAGACTCCACCCTGTTCAGGTTTGTGAACGGAAGACCATGCCTCCTGAACCTGATCAACTTCTTTGAGACAGTCATCAAAGCTGTAGATGAGGGTAAGACAGTTCACACAGCCTATTTTGACCTTGCCAAGGCTTTTGACACCATCTCCCATTCTGGAATCATAGATAAACTCACTAAACTGGGTATAAATCCATATGTTACAAGATGGGTTGCCAACTGGCTCAAATGACAGAACCCACACTGTAAAAGTTGCAGACTCCAAATCTGACATCAAACCTGTGACAAGTGGAGTACCACAGGGTTCAGTCTTGGATCCTCTCCTGTTTGGTATCTACTTCTCTGAAGTACAGGCTAACATGGCTGATGACGTTCGCAGATGACTCCAAATTAGGTGCCATAAAAGAGTCCCCAAACGATGTGTACATCCTACACAAGGGCTTTACTGAGACTGATGCCTGGTGTCAGAGCCATGGCCTCCAGCTCAATGCCAAAAAGTGCATTGTAATCCCCTTTGGTAAAAACTCGGTACCCATGAACTACCATATAAGCAGCAGTCCACTTAACGCCGAAGGTGTGATAAGAGACCTTGGGACTGAGGTGGACAGTAGTCTCTCCTTTGACAATCACATCACCACAGTAGTCAGGAAATCCTTCTACGTGGCACACCACATCATGAAAGGGTTCTCATCCAGGCAAAAAGAGGTCATTGTTCCCCTCTACTCGGCTCTCATTAGACCCATTATTGAGTACAATGCCCCTATTGGAATTTACCACACAAGACATCTGCAACAGCTGGAAAGGCCACAAAAATACCACACAAAGAGGATTACAGGACTCAAACAGATGCCCTACGCAGACCGTCTCAAAAAAATTCAGCTTTACTCCATAGCATATCGCCTACTCTTAGGTGATCTCTGCCTAACATACAAAGCTATGTCAAACCCAGAGCTTTTGGACATGCTACATCTAAAGAAAACACAATCCCTCCGAGCTACACACTCCAGGAACCTAAACCTTGTCACCACAATAAACAGAACATGCTGGAGGGATAGATTCCTGTTTCTTGAGACTTCCCATACTCTGGAACAAACTACCTATCTATCTATCTATCTATCTATCTATCTATCTATCTATCTATCTATCTATCTATCTATGTCAAGCAGAGTTCATTAGCACACTTCAAGAAAAATTTTGATGAGTGGATGGGAAATAGGAAATTCACCCTGGGGATGACTTCTGTTGCTCTGCTCAACAGGGACACAGGAAAATAACCTTCTTGGATGGCGAAAGCCAGGGAACCTTGTTGGCTAGGCTTACATAGGCCCTTGGGCCAATAGCCTACTATCTACCTATGAACCTAAATGAGCAAAGCCATGTTTCAAACAAATGATTTTAAGTAGTTTTTTGAATTGCATTGGGTTGAAAGTGGATCTAATGCTGTAACGTGGTAAGTTCCAGGCTTCAGCTACATGGAAAGAGTAAAGAGAGTCTCCTGCAGTATTTGCCATTTTTTAAAATTGTAATAATGCTTTATTTACAGAACAAAGTGTACATTGGTTGGAGTATAGACAGGAGCAGCCCTAGGTCAACTGGTGCCCTAGGCAAAAGGGCTCCACAGCGCCCCCCAACTCATTACCTGGTGCCCCTATCCTGATCTACCTACACCAAATAAATACTGGAAAAGTGCCCCTGCTAGACCGGCGCCCTAGGTGGCCACCTAGTTGGCCTATGCCTAAGGCTGGCCATGAGTATAGACACAGTATATGGAGGAAGACAGGGTTTTTCTCAGGCTGGTAGAGCAGTTTGTGAGCCATGGTGAGCTGGTTCTAGGTAAGGAGCTGCAGTAGTGCAAGCCAGGTGAGTTTTCTAAGATTAAGGCAGTGGTGGGTTCCGTATGGTGATCCAGTAGCAAATTTTGTTATTTTGCTATAGTGTGATTCTATTTTTTCTATGTCAGACTTTTTTTAAGTTTGGGAAAATTGGTGAGGCATAATGGAGGGTTGAGAGAAGGTGGGTCCTTGCTGTAGCTACTCTAGAACTGTCTGTTAGCATTTTTTCTTTCTATTTCTATTCTATATAATTAGTTATAGTCTATATAGTTAATTGAGTACTTTATGTAAAAATATTAGCAAACGGTTTAGAATTGTGTAGTCTGCGGGGATTAAATGCAAATGACCAAAATACTTAAAATACATAGGGCATCTATTCATCCTACATACCAGTAAGCTGGGTGTCACTGTTCAACATCAGAAACAAGAAACTTACACTCTGAAAAACAACTAATGAAGCAATAAGGAAAGAAGAGCAGAGGGAGAAGGGCACTATGGGAAAACATGCTGACAACAAAGGAAAATCAAAGTATCACTATCTTCTCAGATGAGTCAGCATTAGTAAGAAGTGAGAAAGAGCACAAACATGATGCCATATTTAGCTCAGCTCCAGATCAGATGACTGAGCTAAGAAGGCCAGTAATAACTGTAACAAATAGGGAAGCGCACTATCACCATGTATTCTTTTGTTTTCTGAAGCCCTGACATGGCACTAAAGATTCTGAGAGAAATGGTTGTGAATTTGATTCTGCTCTTGATATTGAGCCAGCAGCTAACCACTCATGAATCAGGAATCTACTTGTTAGGCACACTTTTCTGGCACTATCCTGTGGGTGTGTCATGTGGGGGGTATCAATTTTCCTCTCACATTCACAAGGAGGTTACTATCAGTAGGACTGCCCTGCCTACCTTCAAGCTGTTCATGCACTTCTTTCCCTGACCACCATCAGGGAAATCAACAGTGCAAATGTCTCCTGAATTAGGTCCTCCTCTTCCTGGTTGGGCACATTGATCCTCCCTGCCTGTGCTGTCAAGCATCTGAGCAACTAACTAAACCCAAGCTGCATTATTCAAGAGTTGGGGTTATCTCTCCATGTTGCTGGGGAAACATGAAGTGTGATAAAGTTAAACAATGTTTATAGGAATGTTTTAAATTGACTTATGAAGGCCACAGAAAGAATTTCAAAGACAGTAGAAAAAAAGCAAATTATATCATTCATTATTATACTGCAGAGCTAAGCACTTGCTTTAATAACTGAGTAAAGGTCAAATCAATACATCGGACTTGTTAGCAGGCATTTTGGTGAGGGAGCAACATTCAGTATTCTGCCTGATGGCATGAAGATCTAGCTGGCAGACCTGATGTTTAATACTTCTGAAGAGATGTGTAGGAAGGGTGACCTCTAGCTAGCTAGCTAGTGGGTCATGAATCACATGAAATGGGTGTTCAGCACTATGCTAGAGTACAAGAGAGACCATGTGGTCAGCCTCTACCATCAGTGCAGGTTACACAAGCAAAGGAGAAGATGTCAGTTCTAATACATGACCTGATCTTTGATGTTTCAGTATAACTAAATGAGGCTACTTTAATTCAAATATCCACTTGGAGAAGGTAGGAATCAAAACTCACTGGAGACACTAAGCAAAGCTAGCACTATGTCACTAGTGGTTTATCTGCAGATAACCACTGCACCAAACTATCACAGGACTGTGAACCCTATCCCTGGTGGAAGGGAAAGAGGCCACGGCCAGGAAAAATACAACAAAAGATATAACTATCATTAAGCCTGTGTAGGTGAAGACTGAGCAGTACTTTCCTGGTTAGTATACTTCAGTTATGGCCTTGGGAGAGACACCTTTTTACATGACACTAACCAGGGTTATTTTGCACTGGAAAGATGTGACAAGGGATATGCAAGTGGCAAATATTTGATTACACCCCAGCAGCTCTTTAATAGGAAATGCTTTTGATGATGTAGAGCATTGTTGATGATGACGTAGAGCATTGTGTGCATGTGGTCACGTGCAGCCAGGCATGGTGGCAAGCATGTGGGGGATGTCGCTGGAGAATATACAGCCAGTGCCCATGCCTTCAACTGAGGCTAGAAAACATTTTCTACTTGCTAATATGTAATTTTCTAGTAGCATACTTCCGTACTTCCATTATTATCTGCTGCACTTCCTCAGTAAACAGGTGGCTAAAGAAATTAAGACCCTATTATCCAGGCGGTCAACTGAAAATGATTAATGTCGGAGTGTATCAAATGCCCCTTTTCTTCTGTGAGTACATTCGGTCTGGGAGGAAGCTTGTAGTAACTGTCCTGGGCCATTTTCAGAAGAAGAGAGTATCACAGTTGCCTGGGCCAGAAAGAAGTCGCCACAGTGATATGGGGGATTCCTAATGAATCTTCAAAAATACCCAGGATATTAATGGAAAGGTTAGAAAAGCATACAAGAACATTCCTGTTCACAGGAAAGGTATCTGTCTTCCAGGCCTTCTTGCACTGAGCTCAGGAAGAGAATCTTGCCAGTTGATTGTCCAAAGATGAAACAAAAGGTCTACTACGGAACTGCCCACAGATGGCTCAAATCTGATCTAGTTTTGATTCATGGGAGTCTGCCCTGGTCTAGGTCAGCTTGTCTGACACATAATTTTGCTCTGATGGAACGTAGAATGCCTGAAGAGTGAGACTGTGATGTGACGCTATATCCCAAATTAACATGGTTGTTTTGCAAATGGGGTACAGCCTTGTTCTCCCTTGCTTGTTAATATACCACACACTACGGTGGTATTGTCTAAAACCACTTAAGCAGATCCTGGGGACAAGAAATGGTTCAGAAAATTGAGTGCCTTGATCAGAACAAGCATCTCTAAGATATATACGTGCTTACATCTGTCCATGGTGTCCCAAGACCCTTGCATTTTTAACCCTCCTGAAACTACTCCCTAAGCAAAGTCTGAAGCAACTGTGATGTCTGCTTTTGAGCATGGAGGGAGAAAGGAAGACCTGGACTCAAGGATATCTGTTGTATCCACCAAAAGATCTCTTTTCAGACAAATCACAGAACTAGGATTTGAAAAGATACTGGAGCCAAATAAATGTTAGATACCGCTGTTTCTTTCCCTTATGGAGTCTTGCCAGGGATATCATGAGAATCATAGTGAGAGGCAGAATCCACAGGTATTCCCTCACAGTAACTGAAGTCTAAGTGGAAAACATTAGAATTAGATATAAATAAAGATTTATTTTTCCTGAGGAAGAAAAACTCTTTGAACTGAAGGGTCTAGTTAACATCCCAAGAACACAATCCTGTGTAAGGAAGTTAAGAAAGACTTTTGAATGTTCTGATGAAATCCCAGCTTGTGTAAGAGATCTCTCACCCAAGACAGAGAGATTCCTGACACTTTGAAAAAGACTCTGCAAAGATAAGCAAGTCATCTAAATATGGAAAAAATGGATACCCTTTATCCTGACATGAGCTGTAACTGGAGCTTGACACTCTTGGTGGAGTGGATAGTCAAGAGGAAAAGGCAGAGAATTGATAACGTGATCCAGAAACACAAAACCTGAGAAATGTTTGAAGTCTGGATGAAAAGGAATGTGAAGTAGAACAGGAGATAACAAGGCAGTCTGATCTTGGGTAAGAGGAATGACCCCCTGGTAAAGAGGAATTTCTTCCAACTGCATCCGTAACATTGATGAAGGATTTTCAGAGACCATTTGTCTGAAGCAATCTGTTCCCAAAAACAAAAACGGAAATTCAGACTTTCTGGAAGTAAAAAGGGCCATGGTGGGATGGGGGTCGTAAGGTCTCTTTTCTATTTATTCAGACTGCTGGACTGTCCTTGGTTTTGGGAGTTTTAAGACTTCTGCTTGGAACCACCTTGCCATTTCTTTTTAAGCATCTGCTTACCTGAATTTGTTGAGACTGTTTAAACTGCTTTTGCCAAAACTGAATATGGAGATAGAATATCCCTTGTACAATTTGGAAAAGGAGGACTGAAAAATTGTATAGCTTCTCTGGATCAGCTTGCCCCTTGCCTCTTTTAATCACCTCTGCAGCAGAGTGGCTAAACACTAAATCTCTATTCAAGGTAGGCTTTCAAATTTCATTTTAATATCATCTGGGAGATTCTAAGAATGCTGCCATGCAAGCCTTCTTAAAGCAGTACCGGTGGTCATAGCACTGGAAGAAGTATCAACAGGGCTATACACATACTGCAAACAAACAAAGTTATTTAAAACAGATTTTCCATACAAGAAGAAACTGCAGATAAAGCATTCCTCATACTTTCAAAGTTTGCCAGGACAAATATACAAGTCTGACAATTAAAAATTCTGAAAATCAAAGTTGCACAAGTAAGCACTTTTCCCCCCATACCTATCAAGAAATGTTCCATTCTTATCAGAAAGAGCATGACTGGAATTATCTAAGTGCTTAGCAGCAGTGGTTCAACAAAAGTTATAAGTGTTGAGTCAGGTTTGGGAATAGTATACAAAATTTAAAAGACTGAAGAGTATCTTATCTACCATTTAGGGGTAGCTGCTGGCTATACAAAACCATGCAAGCAGTAACACACATCCTCTACAACTGACAGAACAGGAGAAATGGGTGTTGGCTTGGGAAAATCCTAATGAAAAATATTTTAGTATTTTCTGAGGGACTGAAAAACCTCAGTGTTCTCTCACTTAAAACACTGGCACATTATAGCAATAGTCTCAGAGAAACACAGCTCCCCACAGGGAGAATCAGACACTAAGCTTTGCTCTGAGTCTGAATTAGAAATCTGAAGGGGGGGGGAGTATCTGTTCTTGCTTCTTCCTGTCCCGATTCAGTATCTTGAATCTCTTCAGGAAAAGAAGAATCCATCCTTCTTTTACCAGAGACTACTTTCCAAGAAGGGGCAATAGTCTGAATTAAACCCTGAGCCAGACAATTAAACTATTGCTACACAAAGAAATTTGTGGAGGAGAAGATACATGCTTGGTTTTCTGTTTATTTTTGACAGGAACAGTGGAGATATCTGTGCTACTAATTGGCAGCAGCTGCTTCCCCAGGGATGGACACAGCATTCTGACACAACAGGGAACCCCTCCCTGTTCCATCTAACAGGACTGTCAAGAGTGTTTCTCTCTTGCCCAACAAGGGGACTTCAACAGCCTCAAAAGAAGTGGCTAGCTCCTAGTTGTTTTTAGTTTCTCCAAGTCTTTTGAGTTTCTAATACCATAACGAGAATGGACCCCATTCCCAAGTCAAAGTACGATTAAAGTTCATGAAATTTATATTGTTTCACTTTTTGATGTTAGCCAAAAGTGCTCTTCGCTGCACTTGCAATGTGCCCAGTAATGACTCCTTCTGCAATTCGTACGGTGTTACATGAATTGAAAACATATCTAAATATGATTGTAAATTCTTTTTTATAAGACCAATTGCTCCTACTACTATTGGAACTGTCTGGGTATCTTTTTTCCACATGGCTCTCGTTTCTGCCTGCAGATTGAAGTATTTTATGACTTTGTGCCTCTCTGTACGCAAGATACTGCAGTCACTAGGTGTGGTGATTTCAATGATCAATGCTACTTTTGTCTTCTTTTCTTGGACCACTATATCCGATTTTATAGCATCTCTCTTTTGGACTGTTGGTATTGGGTGATCCCATGTGATGTAAACATCATCATTTTCTATATTTCTCTGTGGCTCATGTTTCCAGTGTTTTTCAGCCACTTCGATTCCATAATGTTTGCACAATCTCCAGTGTAACAATCTTGCCACATTATTATGCCTTTCAGTATACAGTCCCTCTGCCATTAGAGAGTCGCAACCAGCAATAAGGTGTGTGACTGTTTCCAATTCGGTTCCACAAAACCTACATATGTCTGTTTCTCCCACATGTTCAATGGACTTAGTAAAACAACATGTATGCAGCACACTATCTTGGCTTGCCAATATTAACTTTTCATTTCTTGATGTAAATTCACCTCTCCTTAACCATTCCTGCATTTGTTCTTGATCAACATGAGGCTCTTCCAGATGTTTTCTATACTTGCAACTATATTTATGTTTTTTCCACATTTCTTGCCTTCTCATCTGGTCCTTCACCTTATATTCTTTCTTTTGTTTTTTAGCACATTCAGTTGCCGCCTGGTTTTTATCCACTTCTGGTTTGATTTCCCCTAGTCCATAGTGACTCTGAAGATGAGTGGTCATAGCAGAGTAATCCACCTTTGGCTGAGGCAAACTGCTAGCTTGCTGTGGTGGTAAAATCTATTTGATAACTTTTTCTTTTGTGACTGGAAGAAGGCCCTATCTTGGGTCTGGTAGTCTGTTCCATGGTGAAGCCAAAAATTGTGCCTATTTTCCAGGGAAGACAAGCATCAATTGCTAGTAAAACTACCGGTCCACAAAAGTAATCTTTTTATAGAAAAAAAAAGAGTAAAAATCACTTTATAACACTATGTCAGCCCCACAAAGGAAAAATAAACACAATTTCTCTATAAAAATAAGTTTTCAGTTAGTTTCCACTACTTTTAAAATGACAGGAAAAAATGAGAGGTTCATTTAAAAATATGTTACAGCCTTGAGACAGTCCATTAAAACACAACACAACTAGCTTTAAAATAACTTTCCTAAAGAGGAAAGTAATACAATGTTAATCAAATCAAAATCTGGAAATTTTTTTCAAAGGGAACTTGTCTGGCCAATAAAGAAAAGCACAAGCTGACTATCGATCCTCGAAAGGCTCAGAAGTGTGTACTGTTCAGCAACAGTAAGGCTCTGGAGGGCTTCGTGCCCAAACTTGTCTTTTGTTGGTTCATCTTGAGTTACTTGACAGTTTGAGTGTGTGAAAGGTATCCTGAAGCTTTGCAAGTTGGTTGACAGTTATATCCTTGGTAGAGTAGCAGGATATAACCCGTACAGCTAAGGCTACTGCAGCACTGATCAATATGATGAATATCAACAATTGCAATCAGTAATACAACTGAGCATTTGGCAGTCTGGCAGTTGGCACATTGGGGTTAAAGCTGTGAGATGTAGCTCCTGTGGTACAGGGTTTGATTCCCTCAGCATTCATTTGCCTTTTGTGTGACCTTGAGCAAGTGATGTAACCAGACAGTTCATGAGAACAACGGGGAATTTGGGCTAGGGCCCTCAGTTGTCTCTCGTTTGGCAAGTTTACTACCTACCTATGAACCTATGACTGAAGTACAAGGTCTGCTCTGGCATTACAGTAGTGTATATTAAAAATCTAAAAATAAGATTAGACATCAGCTTTTGTGAGTTCTGTGATTAATGAACAAATTAAGCACTTTTTATTGTGTGTGCTAAGGTATTATTACTGATGAAACATGGACTGGAGAATTAGGTACAGCCACCCATTAGTCTATTCAATCACTAATGGGCATACAGTGCTCTCAGACGAAAGTGATACCCCATAAAACAGCCTTTTCTAGAGTGCTGAGAAAGAAAAACTATGACAAAAATATAGACAATAGTTCTGACAGCAAAGTGCAGAAAAGGTTACAACAAGTTTTAGTAACATTTGGGAAATGGAGAAGGGTGAAAGTGATGAAAGGTTACTTTCAAAAGAACAATACTAATGCAGCTTCAGGAAAGCGTACTCAGTTTGAATGGAAGAAGAAAGAGAACAACAGAAGTGGAAATGTATTGGGGTATTTGTATTAAATGAAATGTTAGTATGTAAGCAAGAAAGGAGAGGTGATAAAGCAGCAGAATACACTGAAATGGGCTTCACCAGTAGTAAACAAGTAGTGTGCATCAATCTCTGCAGGCAGATGGTAAGACTTCATCAGGAGCAGATGGTAACATTGCAGCTGAAGTAATCTGTGCAGACAGGATAGATGGTAATACTGCACCTAGATAATCTGCACAGGTATGCAGATAATACATTTCCATGGAAATGGAAGAAGAGCAATTTGTGTTGGAGGGTGAGAAAAAAAACTATTGTGAAGAACACTGTAACTTAGTGTTTTATGAATCCATGCAAATACAGCAATGTGGTAATTCATTTTCATCAGTAGGTTTCATTGATAGGCTAAGCACTGTTAAACCTAATAATTATGTTACAAAAGTTGACTGAAACTTTTTAACTACAACACAATCAACTTGAACAATAATTGCAGACTAAAGCGATTAAAAATACGGTTACCATATCCTGAATTTCGAAACTGTAAATTGACCTAAACTAAGGCAAAGCAAGACAACAGACCTCAAGAAAGTAATATATAGTCTGAAATGCATGACAAGGTTGTCACTAGACCATTGCATGGACTTCCCTACCATACTCAAGAACCACTAAAAATCTAAATACAGGTGCAGTACTGAGTGGAAAATACAGCAATACCTGAGCATACCTACTCAGTGTTGCGATAGTGGTTGTAGAGTGTACAGACACACACTAAAAAATAAGACAAGGTTCTTGTGTCTTCTGAAGCAACTGAAATGAATTTTTCTATAATGAGAAATATATGCTTAACAGAAAAAAAATAGACTGCCAAGTAATTACAGATGATTTGCAAATGAAATTTCAGCTGGAAAATAATTCAAACTTTAGCTATGCTACCTGTCAGTTTTGGCTTTGATAGTAAAAATATTAAGGTTCAGTAGCACCTATTTTCTTCTATTGTCTTGTCATAAAACACTAAATGATTTTATTTTTACAAGAAAAGTTGTCAGACTGCAAGAGCTACTGCTATATACCAAAATCTAACCTCCCTAATAATGTCCATTCACTTAATTTTAAATTGTTGTCTCTACTCCCTACCCCAGTTTGGGAGATGTAAGCAATGCCTAGTTATTCCCATCATTTATGCACATTTTTAGATTGCATTTACTGTTGACCCAGTGTTGTTCATAAATACCAGAAAATCAAGCAAACTCTGTGGGCTATGAGATTAAGTTTGTCTACCAGAAGTAAATCGGTGATGCATCATAACATTTTAAATAACTCAGAGGTTACATGTAGAAGTATTATTTTCAGATATACAGCACACAAATGGAATAACCTTCCTACAAGGTATTAAATTCAAAAACTGTAAAGGACTTCAGTAATACACAGAACACATCTCAGCAATTAGTAGCAAACTTGGAAAGGATAAGTTGCTAGCTTCTGTAATGCATCAACAAAATATAGAAATGAACAGACCAGGGGAGACTATCTGGTTTGTTACTCTCTTACTTTTTTTTATTTAGAATTTGAGAAAGACTGAACTGAAGAAAATACATTTTCTCGTGTGTGTGTGTGTGTGTGTGTGTGTGTGTGTGTGTGTGTGTGTGTGTGTGTGTGTGTGTGTGTGTGTGTGTGTGTGTGTGTGTGTGCGCGTGTGTGTGTGCGCGTGTGTGTGCACGCACGTGTGTATGTGTACATATACATCTACAACCCCCTTTTCCCCATTTTTGCACATGGGGTCCACCCTATTAACAGTGACAATCATCTAGAGCCAATATTCACACCACCAATTCACTAGCCCTGACGTGGTTGTTCTTCCACACCACATATTTGGACACACACTTACACCTGCAGCCTGTTTAATGTGTCTAATCCATGTTCTGCATGTCTATGGAATGTGGGCATAAACCAGAAAAGCTGGTCCATAAAAACACATGGAAGATAGGCAGACTCTGCACAGAAGGGCTCTAATCCAAGAATCGAACTGGAGAACCTCTTGTTGTGAGGCAACATAGTCACACGCTGCAACAGTTCACCATCCAATGCGGATAAATAACAGGCAGACTGGGCAAGCTTTGGTCTGGGACCATCTGTAAACAAAGAGCTCAGGTGGTCATTAGGCTACGATGATGCCATGGAAATGCAATCCAGATCTATTAAAAGTGTGTCTGTATATATATATATATATATATATATATATATATATATATATATATATATATATATATATATATCTATATATATACATATATATATATATATATATATATATATATATATATATATATATATATATATATATATATATATATATATATATATATATATATATCTATATATATACATATATATGTTCTTTTCCTTTTAATATTATTTTCTGAGCTCACTATTAATTGAAGCTCTTTATCAACCGATTTTCTGTTCAGTCTAATGCAGGTCGGATAAGGGTTCATTAACAAGAGTTACTTTCAAGTTTCAATAACCTTTGCTGAGGAGATTCTTTGCCAAAAAGATATTACTGATTACTGTAAATTTCTCTCTCAAATGTCTTAACATTTTAAGAAATTGTTTCTTTTTTGTTTTTCTTCCTAACTATTCACACGTTATAGTATTTATGCAGTAAAACAGATCGTGACATACCATTTGTCACCTCTACACACTATTCTGAAATAAACAGACCCTATCTCTACATATGAAACTATAATCTACTTCATATCTCACTGACAACATGGAATTTTATTTCAGTATGTCTGTTATTTTTCATGACAAGTTTATTACTAGATACTGAAGCTGGGTATTGACTCTGGTGGGAGTCAGCTGCTTAAATAAAAATAAACAGAAAGATATTCATAGTATTTACTTTATCACAAGTTAAGCTGTTTCCAAAACTGTTTGCTTGCCATTTTTCAGGGTTATATTCATTCCAAAAAAAAAAAATTCCAAACTTAAAGAGTAGTTAAATAGTCCGTTACCTAGTTAAAGAAGCCTAAAAAAAGAAAAGCTTATCTTCACATAATCATTGTTATATGCTCGCCTTGCCTAAGGGCAATAAACGGTTACCACTGAATGATTCAGATGGGTGGAATGTTATATTAGCTACCATTCTTGTCATCTTGTTTTGTTTAATTCGACTACTACTTTTGCGTACATGCATTTTTTAAGCTTCAGTGATGGTGTAGACATTTATACAGTGGGACTGCACCACAAAAACATAATGAATGCAAGGCTACGCATTAAGACAGAAAAAGATATTGCTATGAGTCAGGCTACGTCAAGGACACAGGTGCATTCAGGGGAAGCTGTTCTTTGTCAAGTAAAATGTACCCAAGTGGTAAGAAAGTCTTAATCATTCTAAAAGCATGGGCACATGTCATGTAGATGGAAATCCCCAAGTAAAGTTGCTGCACTGTGGGAGTAGGTTTAGAGAAGTATTCGTAACGTCATTTATTGAGCAAAGCTGCTTGTTTTGCTTTTCATTTCTCAGCTGCCCATTTCAGAGATCACATAACAGCAGATCAGTGTATCAACAGCCACACCAGCCAGTTATGAGCAAAATGTATCCTGGAGTTACCCAAGTCTGAGTTCCTTAATCCATACACCACAGCAAGTATCAGCTCTTAAAATAAAAGTTTGTAGTTTACCAGCTCCGATCTAATCTACTTGTATGCTTCACTGCTTTCAGTGATACAAGCTCATATAGTCACTGAAAACTGCTCTGTCTGTCTTTACACAAAGTTATTAGGAAAGATTTTGTGTACCTATCAAACCTACAACCATCTTGTGCATTACCCTTAAAATAAAAGTTATAGCCCTTAATTTACTTTTCATTCATCCTGCACTGATAGTAGATGTTTTGTTTCTAGATGTCTATATAGGTGTGTGTGTGTGTGTGTGTGTGTGTGTGTGTGTGTGTGTGTGTGTGTGTGTGTGTGCGTATGTGTGTTTTAGATAAGTAGATGATTACAGACTACCACTTTAATGTCTACACAGCAAATAATATCCTCATTTTGCCCATGCTTTAGTGTATCCCTTTTAGTACGTCTCATTTAAAGGTATCCTGCATTTCACTGCTTAGGTCCCAGCTGCCCAGCACCCTCATCCTTTTAACAATTGGTGTGATAGTTCTTACCACATGTTTTGGGAAAACCTGAATAAGCCATCAACCATGCCTGTTTTATTTAATATTTGTGATTAGGATGAATGGGGCAGTCCAAAGGCTTTTTCATCCACAACTCAAGCCATAAAGATATTTTAGTGTAGCAGTCAACCAGCACATTTGTGGTAAACATGGATTACCTAGGACAAACCTAAGCAAGAACAAGAACAATATGTAAATTGTACACAGACACACTGGACAGAAGTGAACAATGATCCTGAGCACTTGAGCTGCATGGAAGAGATCTTACAACTGACCCACTGTGCTGTATACATTTAAATGTGTAGGCTACATATCTGTAAGAAGGTAACTCTTATATAAAAAGCCAGGTAAGAAACTTAGTCACAATCAGCCCAGCTGTCAGACATTATGAGTGTATGCCACTTTTCACCGGTCATGTTCCTTTAACGTTTTATCAACCTCAGCACATACAAATATGAATCTTAAAACACTTACATTAAAAACATCAGCTGCAATGAATTTGCTCCTTATCTTTCTGAGGAGGAAGGATTTGCAATGTAATGGGGTTTGTGTTTATTAGAGTTTATTACGTCTACAGTTACATATGCTCTGGTCTCATTTCCCACATCTCTGTGCTCGTCATATTTAAACATATATACTCCCACAGCAGTCACATAGACCCTCAGGTTGAACTTCATACTGATACTAAATGGATGTGATGTATATTATATCACCCTCATTTAAATTTCTGCAGCTGTTGATGCTCAAGTTAACTTTTCTGCATTTGTGTGAACTAGCATCTTCCTTTACAATGTCAAATATTAACAGATATGAAAAGGAACAGTAATAAATCTTTCTTTATATCAGCATGCCGTTTGTTATCCTGTAAGTGCTACTAATGGTGGTATAAGGAATACATTTTACAGTTTACCATTCTTTTAAAGAATACCTCAAACTAAAATATATCAGAATATCTTTAACTTGCAGGTAGTCTGTGCTGTCTGCCGAAAATTGCAAACATATGAAAAACCAAAATACTTAATATCACATGTAATTCTACTTACCTGGTTTCACTTCACTGCGTACAAGAGTTGCCAAAAAGTAAAATGTAATAAAACAATGCACATTCATTTTGATTTAAGTCAATGTCCGAGTTCAGTTAAAAAGATGTCTTTGATGTCACTGATTAACCCACCAACACAGACACTGTTTTTAAGTGAATGCTGTCACACAGTTCGCAAGAAGTAATTGCACTTCACTCATTTCCTCTTCCCAACGAGAAAGAAAAAAAGTACTGAATTTAAACGACTGAGAAATCAGATGACATCTGCTGGTCAATTAAACAGAGCTAGAAGTACACATGTTCAGACTACATACAAATAATCTTTCCTTTAATAAAACATAAGCAAACTGAATATGGTAGAGGGAGTGCATGAGATGAAATAATTCCAACACTGCATTAACAGCTAGACTTGGGTGACCGGAAAAAACAATAAAACAGGAGGCAACAAGGGGAAGGGAAGAAAAGACTCAAAGTTGATGCTATGCAATGCCAGAAGCCCAGTGATTTACTTAAATTATTTATTTGTTGACCAACGAATTTCAGTTGGCATATGCTCCTCTGTCAGGGAGCTTCCTGTGGACACAGTCTGGTTTAGTGATTTATTCAGAATCAATTAATTGGCAAGCGGATACTGAGGAAATCAAGGTCAGGACTCCAGAATGAAGCTCATCATATTTTGAAATCTTAGTTCTCTGTGCTGACCTGTCAGATAACATGTTGTAGTTTTAGAAAATGTACTTTTAGAAGGTAGCATAAAAACTGTAGTTATGCAGACTACTCAGGAAAGGACTAGGATATAGTGATATTAGTATGCAGAGTATAAAGAAATGACAGTAAGGCTTGTGTATGCATTCATTTTATCACATTGCAGACAATGCTGGTGGTGTACAGGGATAAACCCAGAATATGACCCAGGCAATCCATCTTTAAATATTGCTAGGGTGCATGGCAGCTCAGGTAGGGAGCACTGAACAGGTGGAGAGAGAGAGGTTCATACTAATAGGCACAAGGGTGCTGGGTGAATTCTTGGTGGAGCCAAGGGAAACAGCCATGCCATTTGTAAAAGGTGTACAAACAACCTAATGTTATAATAACATCAGGATGGGACTGCAATCAAAGGCCCATACAAGTTAAAGTTTTTAAGATAAACTAATATAGGCATTGTTAAGAACTCAGATGTGCTGTAGGTAGGTACACATAACATTACTAAATGCAAACAGTATTGAGGTGGCTCATGCCTGGAGTTCCTTAAAATGTTGCTGCATGCCTCAAATGTCATTGTGCACTGCTAAGCCTTGTATGTGTACTCCTGCTGTGAGTCCTGGCCATTTCACTGCTTGTAAATCTTGATTTCATCCATCTGGACTCATGAGATACAAGTTGCATGCACTTAGCTCTGATACCTTTTTTAAACACCTGCCACCCACTTCATCTTATGCTTAAATGCAACTATCCCTTTGTCTATGCCTAACGTTTCTTGAATCTCAATCACAGCTTAGAAAATACTCTGGCTACAGTGATAACTGCCATGTGAGTCTTAAAAACAAGTGCAGAGCTATCAGTAGATAACCAGTGCAGCCAGTATGAAGTGAATACTGCACTGAGCTACAGCAGTGAGCATTCCTTATCTCAGCTGCACGCTGACCTCCACTGAAATAAAGTTCAGTGCACGAGAAAGGAGAGCATGCAGTATGGCACAGTAAAGCAGCTCTATAAACCTTAGGTATGCAGAGCAGATGATAATGCAGTGAAGGTGGGTGCAAAATCAATCCAAATGACACACAGTGAAGCAGAATGGACTCTGGCTCTCAACTTAAATGTCAGCATTCGAAATGCCGGGTACAAAAAGCTGAACAGAAAAGAGACAGAAAACCCAGAGAAGAGCAAATCTCAAAAATCACTCTTCTCCTTAAAACTTCTTTCTGGAAGGGAAGCAAGCCCCCACACACAATGAACTTATATATACCACCACCAAGATTGCCACACCTTGGAGAAAAAGAAACACTCTGAGAAATGGCATCTCTGCCGTAGTATATGTAAGCCCGTTCTTTTGGCCATTCAGTCTCCATTTTTCAGGTCTTGCTCTAGCGGGTCCTGACATTTCAAATGGTTATGTGGATTCCAGCACTGCAATACTGCATTTCCAGCTAAGGTAAAGGGAAGGGAAATGCAATGCAATTTAAAGAGTATAGCAGGCTGCTTCCTTTGTATTATAATAGCGCACTTGGCACTCAGAGAGGGTGAGAGGTTATGAGAAGGTGCATAAGCACTCCTTGTATTCGGTACATGAGAGACACTGTTATAAAGGAGGAACTTAAATTAACTATTTAATATGTATATACTAGAATCTATAATTTTTCAGTAAGTGTACAGCCAATAAATATAAAACAATAAGAAGACAATATTTATATGCACAAATACAAAATATTGTCCTTAAATATAGTGACACCAAGTGGCAAAAAAAAAAATAGCATACAAATAGAATGTGAAAAGCAGCTCATATATGCATTGAGATATCAAGCGATCAGCACAAGTGACATTTAGCGATCGTTTCTTGATTCTTCTAATTCTTCACCGTTTATGAGCCAAATTATATTTGAAAAAAATGTAAATATCCCACCAGAAAAGTTACATAAGTTGATGTCACACAGTGAAATTTAACACCGAAGAAGCTCCTAATTAAGGAAGGAAACCTGATTTGTGTTTCTGTGTTGTATGGAGCGTGCTTCATATTTTAAAAGTTGATTGCAGCTTCTTTTTAGGTGCTGCATATTTTTGGGGTTTCTATAAATTATATACATGGATTCTGCTTGTTGCTTTATTAGTAGTTAATTGAGTTGTTTGCGTGCATGTATCTATGTCTAGCTATATATATATATATATATGTACATAGATATATATATATATATATATATATATATATATGTATACATACATGCACACACACACACCCACACACACACACATATATATATATATATATATATATATATATATATATATATATATATATATATATATATATATATATATATATGGGTCATCACTAAAAGAGCAAATGTTTATTTATTCAAACATATGCCACGTGTGCTCTTAAGCTCAAATGTGTATTTGATTGAATGCATTCGATTTTGGAGGTAAGAGGGTAAGTGTGGGTTCAGTGTCCAAAATGTCTTGTGTAGTATCAGTTTAAGGGAAAGTGTTTTCTTAGGTATGGTGTAGGGATGGAGTTTGGGACAAGATTAACACATATTAATATGGTAAAGTAGAAGGACAATGCCTCTACACTGTCATTAATAATATGTGCTAACCTTAATTCTGCAACTGACCCTAATCAAAACCCTACACTTTACCTTAGAAAAAAAAAACTTCCTGTAACAATACTACTATGGCTTGGAAGAGGAAAGTGTGTCATAGCTATATATATATGCATAGCATGCTTTCTCTCTCGCTCGTTCTCTCTCTCTCTAAATATATATATATATGTATATATATATATAGATATGTGTCTGTATCTGTACCTGTTTATATCTGTCTATCTACTTATACAAAATATATGTGCCCACATGGACATGCTTAATGCATACATATATACATGTGTGCATGCACATGTACAAAGAGTTTGATCGTATATTCATTAGATCAAATGTTTTCTTTGAAGGGTTGTTTTACTGAACTGCCAGTTCAATACAGGATGCAAGTTGCTTTGTGCATGGAATTGTTATACAGTGGAGAGTGAGATTTTGCCCTTTCTCCACTGTTTCTCCCCCTGCAAAAATAATATTCTTTTTTTTTTTTTTTTTTTATTTAGTCTGGCATGCAGCGTGGTTCATGCTTAGCATGAGTACTAGCTTGTTGATGGTCTGTGATCAATGTAGTTTGAAGTTTGTAGTTGTTAAAGTAAGCAAACATAGTAATACACACACACACACACACACACACACACACACACACACACACACACACACATATATATATATATATTTATATATAGCTATAGATTAGATACAGATTTATATACACGCACACACATATCTAAATATATATATATATGTATATATATATATATATATATATATATATATATATATATATATATATATATATATATATATATATATATATATATATATATATATATATATATATATATATACACACATATATATATATATATATATATATATATATATATATATATATATATATATATATATATATTTCAGTCATCTAGGTCCTTTATGAAGGATGGCAATGTAAAACCTAAATAAGAATTCTACAAGTACCAGCTCTTCAGAGAAGACACAGATGCATTCATATTCTATTTAGCCCTTTCTTCACTAATTGGCCTGATCAATGTTTAGTATAAGTGACCTCTTTAGGTCTAGATATTCTCTTGGCAATTAACTGTGTAAAGTAGGATTTTCTGATTCTACTGCCATGTGATGATAAAAAGAAAGAATTATCAACCCGTGATCCATGGTCCCTAGCAATATTTTCATTTGAAGTGAGGTATTGTCTATGTTTTATGTTGAGGGGAGATGGTGAGGGTCTATGTTATTTCTTTGGCAGCTTAGGTTTTTGAATGCTCAATGATCGACACCTAAGCGTCAAACTTTCAAAATCGCGAATGGCCATAAGTGCGAATTCATTCCTCGGGAAAGAATTTGCTTGGCTGTTATCGGGATTTGCCCTTTCCCCAATGTAGAGCGATCTCAGAGTTGGTATATTTAGTTAGGGGATGTGGGGGGTGAAAGCCCCCCACTATATTTAGGTTGAAAAGTTAGTTTTATTTATGGACGGTCTAGCAAATTCTTAACCGAGGATAGAACTGCGTACATGGCCGTTCGTGATTTTGAAACTTCAACTCTTAGGTGTCGATCATTAAGGATTTGACAACCTAAGCTGTCGAAGAAATAATATAGACCCGATGGTAGTCTCACAAATGTGGCAGCATTGCAGTTTCTTACATTTATTATGAGCCCATGATAAGTACACCAGTTATTTGCATGTGTAAATTCTTGAAGGGTTAGGATATCAGAGGGGGTCTTGACAATAATTCCCAGTTTATAGTCATCTGAAAATGTAGTTAGCCAGTGGTCTTGGTTTCCAGTCTGAATCACAGAAAAGTAAATGCTGAAAAGGAGGGGTCCCAGCACTGAGCTCTGTGTACACTGCTAGTGCTTTCATACTTTCTTATGAAGCACCTGCCACTTGCACTGGATGGATTCTGTCTTTTAGCCAGTTTGCTATCCATCATACCACATAGGGATCTATTTTTATTTTGTTAAGCTTATTTACAATGCCAGCATAGGGTATAGTGTCAAATGCCTTGGCCCTGTCAAGATAAACAGTGTTTATAGTATGACCACTGTCGACAACCTCAGTGACCCTTCAACTAAGTTAACCAGATTTATTAGGCAGGATATTTTCTTGACAAGTCAAACTGCTAGTCACGCCAATTAAGATTTTTGGTATCACAGTTTGTAAGGCTGATGGGTCTATAATTCCTGTGGTCAGTGGTAGATCCTCCCTTTTTAAAGGATGCTCTCAGGACATATGGGAAATGTCTGTTTTTGAAAGGAGGATTAAGGCAAGCAGAGAAACTTAAACCGTGGAATCAGGTAGCAGCAAAAGTAATCTATTGGCAGATCAGGCAGGTATACACAGAAATCAATAACCAGCAAACCCGCCAAATCCACTCTCCAGCAGTGCAACTCAGAACACAAGAAAAAATATAAACCAAATGCTTGTATTTAAAACTTTTACAGCAGTTTCATATTACACAACTAATGAAACTGAACCAGAATAATAATAATAAAAAAACTCACCCACAACACATTATTTAAAAAAGTCATAATGACATCTGACCATGCTAATAAATTCAGAATGAATAACAATTAGTGTCAATTACAATACCCATTACACCGTTAAAATGGAAGACTTAAAATATTCATCTCATCATATCAGTAACAATTAAATCTAATATTGTGAAATAAAATTTTGCCACTTTGAAAGGTTAAAGGGTCATATGGAAAATCTAAAAACAAATGAGGAGAAAGTGACAACCACCAGTGATTTCAAAACCAGGGGGAATGTCAGACATAACATCTGAGAAGACGGGTCAAATCAGGGCTGAGCAAGAGGTTGAAGATATGTTTTTTTACATAATAGGCTCTGTAAGTTTATTTATTTATTTTCATTATTCTGAACTGCCATTACTTGTGCGATACAAAAGTGCTGTAAAAGTTTTAACTAAAAACCTTCAGTTTATATTTTTAGCTGTTCCTTTTGTACTCGGTTGTACTGCAGGAGGGTAGATTTGGTGGTTCTGTAGAATCAAGTAGTGGTTAATTATAAAAACTGTTGGGTGAAGAAACCACTCATTGGCACAGTGTAAGAAAAGAACAAATGACCTAGTAGGACATGCACAAACAAAAGCTAGACAGAATGCAATTGCCTGAAGTAACACAGGTGAGGGCCCTTTCACAATCCAACCATTAACACCAGATAAGGTGTACCTTGTATCCATAAATGTGAGGCACATGATGCAGATGATGATGCAACAGAAATCATCAGATGAGGTGTGGACACTTTCTTTCAGACAAACACAGCAGCCATAGTGTGGCACACAAGAAGATTAGTACATAGATGGTGATAATAATTAATGGGGGCATATCCTGCAAGAAAGCTGCAAAACTATATCCCATTACACCTGTCCTCGCTAGATATCTTATCTACATAAAGGGATGCAGGAAAGCTAATGTTTACATGGCAAGTGACTATATCATCTGTTTATATATTAAAAATGTTGGTTGTCAAAGACAACATAACATGTTGTACTTGTTCCTTCACAGGCTCTTCCCCAGAACCAACCATTTCCACTGTAGCCGCACGACAGACCAAAGTTGACAGTACAATGGCTGTTAACAATAATGCCATATCTCTCATATTCATGGCAGATCCTGAGGACAGTAGTGCACAGTCACAAAGTATAATGGCAGGACCCCCACCCTACAGCAGGTGCATAACTCCATTAAAAGTGACGTAGGCTCACACAACTAATGGAGACATACTGTAGCTATACACCAATACCTTGTGAATCACAAGATCACTTTCAGGAAGATGCTACTATCTCAAAGTTAGCAGTACCCTCTGTGACACTCATGCAGAGGGGTGCCAGGAGAAGACATATGTCAGAGCCAGCAATTAAGACATGCAAGGCTTGTGCTCCAGTTAAGAGAATCACTGGCACTGCAAGGGTGCTGGGATGACATGTTTATGATGTACCTCCATGTATCCCACACTACCTGGTAGCTGAAGGAATGATAACCCTTTCTGTTGTAATACCACTCCCCTGGGGTTCAAATTGAGAACTAATAGCAACATGGGTGCAATCTATTACACTAAGCATCGTTGAAAAATACCTTACCCCATCCTGTAGAAGACACTCATGGCTCTGGTTCAGCCTAGTGGTAACAGTGGCAGATAAATATAATGATCCACACATGCCAAACGTGTATCAAGATATGACGACCCTCCACTTGACCAGTAATCAAGGAGCCTCAATCCTCACCACTAACACCAATGCGGGAAGTACATTGGGAGGATGACAAGTACACACACAGTATTTTCAGATGCAGCTATCTGCATCAAGTGCAATTTTTCTTAAGAGCACACAGAGACCACAGTCAGTCCAGGGCTGGTTTCTCCCTCTTTCTCCAGATCACCTGTAAGACACCCTACTGGCACAGCTAGAGAGCTGAGATCTTAGCTGAGTGGCCAAGCCAAGACCTCCAGCACCATCTCTGTTCAACCAGGGCTCTGTGTCCCTGCCCAAGTAGCTGACATTAACACACACACACACACACACACACACACACACACACACACACACACACACACACACACACACACACACACCTGGGATAGGGTGGCACAGGTTTACCAGCTATGCCCCCTTTTATGGTAGTTATCACTGCCACTAGCCAACTCCTTATCAGTTACTTTAAGGCCATTAACAAAGGGTGTCCAATCTTACTGCATAATATTAATATTAATACAAATGATAGTTTGACCAAGAGCAAGGCTATTAGGAGTGGCCCACACAGTGTCACCAAATAAATATGCAAGTGCTCTCAGAACGTAAACATCTCTTGATAGATCAGCCACAATGAAAGGTTTAAATATATTTAATAATAAATAATAAAAGAACAGGAAATTACTCAGTATATATTCACAGTGACATCAGAGTTCAAAATCACAGGAAATATTTAAAACAACATTGCAGGACAGTATCAAATAAATAAAGAAAACTATCTAAACTAAAAGAATTATAGTATTGCCTAGAACCTTACTTCATCAGAGCAAGGCAGATGTTGTGGTGAATGGTTCTTGTCAGGTCTAAAGACAGAATACAGAATGCACTCTCTCTCAGAGTTTTCTTTAATATCTCAAATATCACTGGTGGGATAGGTTGCAGAATGACATAATTTCTTGTCATATGACTATGTCCCAGTTGAAACCCCAACTACTGGATTGGCAGTATTTAGCATCTACCTCTGAAAATACATGGACATCAGATCTTTGACAGATGCTGGAAGTCATAAAACAATTGCATTCCTTCATACTTTTAGAGGTAGCAGTTAGCTCACTCCGAAAACAATCCAGAAAGTTTTTTAGTACAGACATTATGTCTTCAGCTTAGCCTATAAAGTAATTTAATTTCAGCTATTTTTCTGAAGTTAACCTCCTGTATTTAAGTTTCCACTGTTGAAATGTGTACATTCAAACAGTTACAATAGTGCATGTACATTTGTGTTCTGTTCTAGTAGGGCACACTGTGGTTACATTTTAAGATCAAACACTTTGCAAAATACTTTTTCAACACAAAATTCTGAACCAGCAGTTTGATATACACATGACATACATTTCTAATTCATTTGTAACACAAGCATCTTATATAGATCATGCTGAAATTCCCAAATGATATAATTATTTACAAAAATCCAGATAGCTGTGCTGGCAGTATCTCCTTCCATGATACTTGTTCCCCCCTGCGAAGATTCAAGGTAGTTTTTCAAGTGACCCTTGAAAAACATTGCTTTAAATGGATGAGCCTATCTAGGAATACATTACCCCATACCTGTCTTGAGAGCCTATCTGCGTTGGCACTGCTAACCCCACTGCGGTGCTGCACTGTCATATCATATGTCTGCAACACTTGGTTCCACCTAAGTAGCTTGGAACAAAACAATAATTGAATTCAGTAGCTTGCACTGCACTTAAATTGTTTTAGTGCTGTTTTAGCTGCTTTTCTGTAAAAAAAAAAATCTTTTTTCCATCTCTTTCAACTTTCTGGTTTAACAGCCCACATTTACACTTGTTTCCCACCTTTCCTGTAACTAGTCTAGTCCAGATACAGATTTGCTGTATCCAGGAGTGTTTGCAAGCTTCTGAGCCTTCCAAGCCTTTCCATGTTAGAGGGAAGCCTAGTTATTGGCTGTTTGGCTATTTTTTTCCATCTCTCTCAACTTTTCTGATTTAAAAGCCTGCATTTGCGCTTGCTTCCCACATTTCTGTAACTGGTCAAGTGCAGATACAGATTTGATGTATCAAGGACTGTTTGTAATCTTCTGAGCCCCACCCCAAGCATTTCTGTGTTGGAGGGAAGCCTTCTAGCTTATCAGTGGGAGTGGTAAGCACTAGGTAGCCTATCTACCAAAAGCGAAGTGTTTTTTGGCCCAGAAATTGTAGTTTATTGGCTGTTTGGGCAATTTTTTCCATCTCTTTCAACTTTCTGGTTCAAAAGCCCACATTTGAGCTTGTTTCCTGCCTTTCCTTTAACTAGTCTAGTCCAGATACAGATTTGCCGTATCAAGGGCTGTATGTAAGCTTCGGAGCCCCCCAAATCTTTCTGTGTTAGAGGGAAGCCTTCTAGCTCATCAGTGGGAGTGGTAAGCACTAGGTAGCCTACATACCAAAAAAGGAGTGGTTTCTGGCCCAGAAATTGCAGTTTATTGGCCATTTGGGCAGTTTTTCCATCTCTTTCAACTTTCTGGTTTAAAAGCCCGTGTTTGCGCTTTTCCCACTTTTCCTGTAACTAGTCTAGTCCAGATACAGATTTGCTGTATCCAGGACTGTATTTAAGCTTCTGAACCCCCCCCCCACAAGCCTTTCTGTGTTGGAGGGAAGCCTTCTAGCTTATCAGTGGGAGAGGTAATCACCAGGTAGCCCATCTACCACAAGAGGAGTGGTTTCTGGCCCAGAAATAGTAGTCTATTGGCTGTTTGGGCAGTTTTTCCATCTCTTTCAACTTTCTGATGTAAAAGCCCATGTTTGCACTTGTTTCCTGCCTTTTCTATAACCAAAACACCAACCAAAAAAGAAAAAAAAATCAATGATGAGCAACAGATGAAGAATACACTCAATTTATTGTACCTCTAGTGCTTCGGCAAATGCCTTTAAGGAGTATAAAACATAGCAAAATAAGCTCAGTTTAAATACCATAGCAAACAAGACAAGAGAAAGATATTTTAGTACACAATAGATTTAGATATCCCACTAGTGTGCAAAAATCAGGACTACTTATGTAAAGGGTACCATGTCTTGTGGCCATTGCAATGTATGCCATTTTGTTGTTCGAACCTTTGACTATATTAACGGTTATCCATTTTGTGTGTATAATATATATAATTGCAATACTAAAGGTATTGTTTATGCACTGAGGTGTCCCTGTGGACTAGTATTTATAGGGGAAAGTAAAAGGAAATTTAAAATCAGACTTTTGGAGCACATCAGGAGCATTATAAATACAAAAGAAGATAGTCCTGTTGCTAAGCATTTCATGTAGGTTCATAACTCTAATGCTAATAGTTTACAAGCTACAATTTTGGAACAAGTTGATAAAGGTGTATTTTCTGATCAATTGTATAACAAAACATTGTTGTATAAGGAAAGCATTTTAATTCTGAAATATGATACTTTATCTCCTCAGGGTCTTAATGTAGAATGTAACTGGAGGCTTTTAATTTGATTTTTTAATCATTTTTTAATGTTTATTGGATAATTAGTTAATGTTTATTGGTTACTTGTATTTTCTGTAATCAGTCTAGTCCAGATACAGACTTGCTGTATATCCAGGACTGTCTGTAAGCTTTAGAGTGGTGCCAAAGTCTGCTCTTCAACGTTTCCCTTAGATCTGCTAGTTCTCTCCTCGCCTGTACTTTTACTAGCTTATTTGTCTAGCACTTTACCAGGCTTCTTTTAGCAATTATTGTATCACACAAATATGCTACCAGCACTAAACATTCTATAAGGAAACAGCTCCAGTACTTATTATAAATGCCCACCTTTCCAGACATGTCTAAAGGTCAGTTCCTTGTGCTTTCTCCTATTAACCTGGTAAACGTGGACATCCTGAGGCAATGTAGCAACTGCATCATGTACACCGACACCCCTCTCCTCTTACCTCCCAGCACTCAGACTTGTGAGAGATGCAATTATATATACAAATTGGAAGCCATGCACTCTCCAGCCAAAACCAAATAGCTGGTCAAGAGGAGGTCAACACTTGCACCACATAACATGGAACACATAGCACTCCAGAACACACACCTGCACTGCCTTCACATAAAAACGCAAACCACACAACAACCTTTGCAGAGGCGCTCAATAACAATCTACCCAAACAGCAGAGACCTCCAAGGCAGAAACACACTACACCACCACAACACAACACTAATCATGAGACACACAACTCTCCTAAACAGTGCGCCACTCAACCAAAGCCCCTAAGGCAAAACAGCATGACCATTACACTAGCCATAGGTGACTTGGTAGTTTGGCACACTGATGTTCCACTCACTAGGTTGAATAAGGGGAAAGTAACAGTCAGCTGCCTGTCAGGTGCTAGGCCCCACCACATAATGCACACACTCAAGTCCCTCAACAACAGGTACAAATATATATGACTCTGTCATTATTGTACATGGGGGTGTGAATGACCTGAGATGTACCTCCCTGGACTACATGAAAAGAGACATGGAGGTGCTCTCGGATTATGTAGCCCAGGCAGGCATGACCCTAGCCCTGAGCAGCATCCTACCATCACTCAGAATGATACCACAGTACAAGCAGAAAATGATTAAGTTCAACAATTGGCTAAGTTTCTAGTGTCATTCTAAGGGGATCCAGTATCTTTCTGCCTGGGATGACATGATTGACAGACCTCGATGCTTTGCCAGAGATGGCCTACATCTGTCAACCCTGGGCCTCCGGATACTGGCCAAGGCTCTTGCCACCTGTATAGTGCCTTTTGTAGGTGGTATTTCAAAGACCAAATTACCAATGTAACAGCTATAAACAAATGCAATCTGAGGGTCATATTGCTCAGTGCTAGAAGTCTAAATCTCAAAATGCACTCACTTGAAGCACTCCTTAAAAGATAGAACATTGACATTTGTACTGTAACAGAGACCTGTTTCAAAGCAGCAGAAAGCACCCTGCACTACCAGGCTATAACTCATTTCACACCTTTTGGCCCAGAACTTGGACCGAAGCTCCAAAGCTGGTGGTGTTTCCATATTCATAAAGGATGTGCACATCTCCAGACTGGTAGCCCAACATAACGCATCAGAGATACTTCAGGTGCAGCTAACAATGGGTAAGACTGCGATTCAGGTCACAGTCTGCTATAGGTCCCCAACCATGTCCCAAGACTCACACTTCACATTCCTAAGCAACCTGGAGAATATTAGGGTCCAACCTAACACTCTCATATTGGCCAACTACAACTAACCCTCCATTAACTGGGAAAACTACTCATGTCCCAACACACTTGCTCAACGTTTCCTGGAATTCATTAATTCCAATGCCTGGACAAGCTTGTTCTTACCCCACTAGAGGTAGCAACATCCTTGACCTGGTAATTACTAACATGGGTGACCATTGCACTACTCCAATAGTCAACTCCTCCATGGTTAGATCTGACCACAAACTAATCACCTTGGAAATCCACATCCCTCCCAACACCCCCCCCCCCATGCAAAGCTAACCACCATGAAAAATGTCTCACAAAGCTAACTTTGGGCTCCTAAAAACAAAGGTGGCTAACTTCACGGCACCCATGCAAATGGAGAATAGTTGCATGACCGCCAAATCATACATCAGTTCACTGTACTAACATGTACACAAATGCATGGATCTCACCATTCCCAATAGAACCAAGACACTCTCCTCCAAAAAAAAAGAAGCCAATCTGGTGGTCCCTTGCCATGAATAAACTCTATAACAGCTAGAGAGTTGAGATCTTAGCTGAGTGCCCGAGCAAGACCTCTAGCACCCTCTCTGTTCAACCAGGGCTCTGTGTCCCTGCCCAAGCAGCTGACATAAACCCACACACCCACGCACACACACACCTGGGATAGAGTGGCACAGGTTTACCAGCTATGCCCCCTTTTAAGGTAGTTATCACTGCCACCAGCCAACTCCTTATCAGTTACTTTAAGGCCGCTAACAATGGGTGTCCAATCTTACTGCATAATATTAATATTAATACAAATTATAGTTTGACCAAGAGCAAGGCTATTAGGAGTGGCCCACAAAGTGTCACCAAATAAATATGCAAGTACTCTCAGAACTTAAATATCTCTTGACAGATCAGCCACAATGAAAGGTTTAAATATATTTAATAATAAATAATAAAAGAACAGGAAATTACTCAGTATATATTCACAGTGACATCAGAGTTCAAAATCACAGGAAATATTTAAAACAACATTGCAGGACAGTATCAAATAAATAAAGAAAACTATCTAAACTAAGAGAATTATAGTATTGCCTAGAACCTTACTTCATCAGAGCAAGGCAGATGTTGTGGTGAATGGTTCTTGTCAAGTCCAATACAGAATACAGAATGCACTCTCTCTCAGAGTTTTCTTTAATATCTCAAATATCACTGGTGGGATAGGTTGCAGAATGACATCATTTCTTGTCATATGACTATGTCCCAGGTGAAACCCCAACTACTGGATTGGCAGTATTTAGCATCTACCTCTGAAAATACATGGACATCAGATCTTGGACAGATGCTGGAAGTAATAAAACAATTGCATTCCTTCATACTTTTAGAGGTAGCAGTTAGCTCACTCCGAAAACAATCCAGAAAGTTTTTTAGTACAGACATTATGTCTTCAGCTTAGCCTATAAAGTAATTTAATTTCAGCAATTTTTCTGAAGTTAACCTCCTGTATTCAAGTTTCCACTGTTGAAATGTGTACATTCAAACAGTTACAATAGTGCATGTACATTTGTGTTCTGTTCTAGTAGGGCACACTGTGGTTACATTTTAATATCAAACACTTTACAAAATACTTTTTCAACATAAAATTCTGAACCAGCAGTTTGATATACACATGACATAAATTTCTAATTCATTTGTAACACAAGCATCTTATATAGATCATGTTGCAATTCCCAAATGATATAATTATTTACAAAAATCCAGATAGCTGTGCTGGCAGTATCTCCTTCCATGATACTTGTTCCTCCCTGTGAAGATTCAAGGTAGTTTTTCAAGTGACCCTTGAAAAACATTGCTTGAAATGGATGAGCCTGTCTAGGAATACATTACCCCATACCCTGTCTTGAGAGCCCATCTGCATTGGCACTGCTAACCCCACTGCGGTGCTGCACTGTCATATCATATGCCTGCAACACTAGGCTCCACCTAAGTAGCTTGGAACAAAACAATAATTGAATTCAGTAGCTTGCATTGCACTTAAATTGTTTTAGTGCTGTTTTAGCTGCTTTTCTGTAAAAAAAAAATCTTTTTTCCATCTCTTTCAACTTTCTGGTTTAACAGCCCACATTTACGCTTGTTTCCCACCTTTCCTGTAACTAGTCTAGTCCAGATACAGATATCCTGTATCCAGGACTGTTTGCAAGCTTCTGAGCCTTCCAAGCCTTTCTGTGTTAGAGGGAAGCCTAGTTATTTGTTGTTTGGCTATTTTTTTCCATCTCTCTCAACTTTTCTAATTTAAAAGCCTGCATTTGCACTTGCTTCCCACATTTCTGTAACTAATCAAGTGCAGATACAGATTTGATGTATCAAGGACTGTTTGTAATCTTCTGAGCCCCGCCCCAAGCATTTCTGTGATGGAGGGAAGCCTTCTAGCTTATCAGTGGGAGTGGTAAGCACTAGGTAGCCTATCTACCAAAAGCGGAGTGTTTTTTGGCCCAGAAATTGTAGTTTATTGGCTGTTTGGGCAATTTTTTTCCATCTCTTTCAACTTTCTGGTTCAAAAGCCCGTGTTTGAGCTTGTTTCCTGCCTTTCCTTTAACTAGTCTAGTCCAGATACAGATTTGCTGTATCAAGGACTTTTTGTAAGCTTCAGAGCCCCCCAAGCCTTTCTGTGTTAGAGGGAAACCTTCTAGTTCATCAGTGGGAGTGGTAAGCACTAGCTAGCCTACTTACCACAATGGTTTCTGGCCCAGAAATTGCAGTTTATTGGCCGTTTGGGCAGTTTTTCCATCTCTTTCAACTTTCTGGTTTAAAAGCCCGTGTTTGCACTTTTCCTGTAACTAATCTAGTCCAGATACAGATTTGCTGTATCCAGGACTGTATTTAAGCTTCTGACCCCCCCCCCCAAGCCTTTCTGTGTTGGAGGGAAGCCTTCTAGCTTATCAGTGGGAGAGGTAAGCACTAGGTAGCCCATCTACCACAAGAGGAGTGGTTTCTGGCCCAGAAATAGTAGTCTATTGGCTGTTTGGGCAGTTTTTCCATCTCTTTCAACTTTCTGATGTAAAAGCCCATGTTTGCTATTGTTTCCTGCCTTTTCTATAACCAAAACACTAACCAAAACAGAAAAAAATCAATGATGAGCAACAGACGAAGGATACACTCAATTTATTGTACCTCTAGCGCTTCGGCAAATGCCTTCAAGGAGTATAAAACATAGCAAAATAAGCTCAGATTAAATACCATAGCAAACAAGACAAGAGAAAGATATTTTAGTACACAATAGATTTAGATATCCCACTAGTGTGCAAAAATCAGGACTACTTATGTAAAGGGTACCATGTCTTGTGGCCATTGCAATGTATGCCATTTTGTTGTTCGAACCTTTGACTATATTATCCATTTTGTGTGTATAATATATATAATTGCAATACTGAAGGTATTGTTTATGCACTGAGGTGTCCCTGTGGACTTGTATTTATAGGGGAAAGTAAAAGGAAAATTAAAAACAGACTTTCGGGGCACATCAGGAGCATTATAAATACAAAAAAAGATAGCCCTGTTGCTAAGCATTTCATGTTGGTTCATAACTCTAATGCTAATAGTTTACAAGCTACAATTTTGGAACAAGTTGATAAAGGTGTATTTTCTGATCAATTGTATAACAAAAAATTGTTGTATAAGGAAAGCATTTTAATTCTGAAATATGATACTTTATCTCCTCAGAGTCTTAATGTAGAATGTAACTGGAGGCTTTTAATTTGGTTTCTTAATAATTTTTTAATGTTTATTGGATAATTAATTAATGTTTATTGGTTACTTGTATTTTCTGTAACCAGTATAGTCCAGATACAGACTTGCTGTATATCCAGGACTGTCTGTAAGCTTTAGAGTGGTGCCAAAGTCTGCTCTTCAATGTTTCCCTTAGATCTGCTAGTTCTCTCCTCGCCTGCACTTTTACTAGCTTATTTGTCTAGCACTTTACCAGACTTTTTGTAGCAATTACTGTAGCACACAAACATGCTACCAGCACTAAACATTCTATAGGGAAACAGCTCCAGTAATTATTATTAATGCCCACCCCTCCAGGCATGTCTAAAGGTCAGTTCCTTGTGCTTTCTCCTATTAACCTGGTAAACGTGGACATCCTGAGGCAATGTAGCAACTGCATCATGTACACCGACACCCCTCTCCTCTTACCTCCCAGCACTCAGACTTGTGAGAGATGCAATTATATATACAAATTGGAAGCCATGCACTCTTCAGCCAAGACCAAATAGCTGGTCAAGAGGAGGTCAACACTTGCACCACATAACATGGAACACATAGCACTCCAGAGCACACACCTACACTGCCTCCACATAAAAACACAAACCACACAACAACCTTTGCAGAGGTGCTCAATAAAAATCTATCCAAACAGCAGAGACCTCCAAGGCAGAAACAAACTACACCACCACAACACAACACTAATCATGAGACACACAACTCTCCTAAACAGTGCGCCACTCAACCAAAGCCCCTAAGGCAAAACAGCATGACCATCACACTAGCCATAGGTGACTTGGTAGTTTGTCACACTGATGTTACACTCACTAGGTTGAATAAGGAGAAAGTAACAGTCAGCTGCCTGTCAGGTGCTAGGCTCCACCACATAATGCACACACTCAAGTCCCTCAACAACAGGTACAAATATATATGACTCTGTCATTATTGTACATGGGGGTGTGAATGACCTGAGATGTACCTCCCTGGACTACATGAAAAGAGACATGGAGGTGCTCTCGGATTATGTAGCCCAGGCAGGCATGACCCTAGCCCTGAGCAGCATCCTACCATCACTCAGAATGATACCACAGTACAAGCAGAAAATGATTAAGTTCAACAATAAGTTTCTAGTGTCATTCTAAGGGGATCTAGTATCTGTCTGCCTGGGATGACATGATTGATAGACCTCGATTTTTTGCCAGAGATGGCCTACATCTGTCAACCCTGGGCCTCCGGATACTGGCCAAGGCTCTTGCCACCGCTATAGTGCCTTTTGTAGGTGGTATTTCAAAGACCAAATTACCAATGTAACAGCTATAAACAAATGCAATCTGAGGGTCATATTGCTCAGTGCTAGAAGTCTAAATCTCAAAATACACTCACTCGAAGCACTCCTTAAAAGATAGAACATTGACATTTGTACTGTAACAGAGACCTGGTTCAAGGCAGCAGAAAACACCCTGCACAACCAGGCTATAACTCATTCCACACCTTTTGGCCCCAGAACTTGGACCGAAGCTCCAAAGCTGGTGGTGTTTCCATATTCATAAAGGATGTGCACATCTCCAGACTGGTAGCCCAACATAACGCATCAGAGATACTTCAGGTGCAGCTAACACTGGGTAAGACTGCAATTCAGGTCACAGTCTGCTATAGGTCCCCAACCATGTCCCAAGACTCACACTTCACATTCCTAAGCAACCTGGAGAATATTAGGGTCCAACCTAACACTCTCATATTAGCCAACTACAACTACTCCTCCATTAACTGGGAAAGCTACTCATGTCCCAACACACTTGCCCAACGTTTCCTGGAATTCATTAATTCCAATGCCTGGACAAGCTTGTTCTTACCCCACTAGAGGTAGCAACATCCTTGACCTGGTAATTACTAACATGGGTGACCATTGCACTACACCAATAGTGAAGTCCTCCATGGTTAGATCTGACCACAAACTAATCACCTTGGAAATCCACATCCCTCCCAACTCCCCCCCCCCTGCAAAGCTATCCACCATGAAAAATGTCTCACAAAGCTAACTTTGGGCTCCTAAAAACAAAGGTGGCTAACTTCGCGGCACCCATGCAAATGGAGAATAGTTGCATGACCGCCAAATCATTCATCAGTTCACTGTACTAACACGTACACAAATGCATGGATCTCACCATTCCCAATAGAACCAAGACACTCTCCTCCAAAAAAAAAGAAGCCAATCTGGTGGTCCCTTGCCATGAATAAACTCTATAACAGAAGGAGGAAACTGATGTGGAATAAGGTGAAGTTCCAAGACTGGAAAAACTCCCTTAGCAGCCTCAACAAAAAGTTGGGATCCCTCAACAAATCCTCTAAAGCTAGCTATGAAAGCAGAATTGCAACAGATAGTAAAGACAACCACAAGGCCTTCTATAGTAAAGAATCTCCACAGCAATACCCAGATTTGCTCTGAGCTACTGCACAATGGTACCTCCTATACAGAGCAAACAAATATTGCCAATATACTGGCTGACAGATTCAGTGCCAACTTTACCCCTTTCCCCCCAAAGGACCAATCACAATACCAATAGATTGCCAGGCACCCAGCATTACTGCTGCACAAGTTAAAACAGCAATGTCCAAGGCCAAGAATACAGCTTTGATGGGACCTGACAATATCCCTGGCTGTGTTCTACATGAACTACAGAGTGAACTGGCACCTCACCTGTATGCTCTATTCAATCACAGCCTCACCTCAGACCTTGACCCTACCGAATGGTGCACTGCTACTGTGATCCCTCTGCACAAAGGGGGAATGACTACAGACCCTGAGAACTATTGCCCTATTAGCCTGAGGAGTCTGATATGCAAAGCTATGGAATGCATCATCACAAACCTAATAAACAAGGATATATGGAATCTCCAAACTCTGGATCCCACAAAGTTTGGTTTTGTGAAAGGTAGATCATGCCAGCTCAACTTGGTTGACTTCTTTGAGTTAGTCACCAGAATTCTGGATGAAGGCAAGGTGAATCATACAGCCTACCTTGATCTGGGCAAGGCCTTCAATACCATTCCCCACTCAGAAATCATAGAAAAACCTCACTAAGCTAGACATCAACCCCTACATCACTAGGTGGGTTGCAAACTGACTAACAGATAGAACCCAAAGTGTGAAAGTAGCTGACTTCAAGTCAGACTGCCGACTAGTCACAAGTAGAGTACCACGCGGTTCGGTCCTGGGTCCTCTCCTGTTTGGTATTTACTTTTCTGAAGTTCAGGCCAACACAAAGGGATCTGGATGACAAAGCTCACAGATGATTGCAAGTCGGAAGCTATTATTAACTCCCCAAGTGATGTTGACATCCTACAGAATGGCCTCACTGAGACCAACAACTGGTGTCAGAACCATGGCCTTAAGCTCAATACCAAAAAATGTGTCATCATCCCCTTTGGGAAAAACCCGGTTCCCATGAATTACCACATTGATGGTAGTCCAATGAACACAGAAGGCGTTATATGAGATATGGGAACAAAGGTTGACAGCAACCTCTCTTTTGATCACCACATTGCCACTGTGATCAGAAATTCCTGCTATGTGGCACATCTTATTACTAAGGGTTTTGCATCCAGAAAGAAAGAGGTCATTGTCTCCCTCTCCTCATCCCTCATTAGGCCAGTCATTGAGTACAACGCCCCATTTGGCATGTACCTCACTAGACACCAGCAATAACTGGAGAGGCAGCAAAAGTACCTCACAAACAGGATCCTAGGCCTTAAACACTTGTCCTATATGGACAGACTCAAAAAAACTACAACTATGCTCTGTCTCATATTGCCTACTTAGAGGCAATCTCTGCTTGTCTTACAAACCTATGTCTGACCCAGCTCTGTTAGAATGCTACATCTAAAGAAATCCCAATCCTTCCGCACCACATGCTCCAGAGACCTCAACCTCATTACCACAATCAACAGAATTTACTGGAGGGACAGGTTCATAACTCAGAGACTGTACATGCTGTGGAATAGACTTCCCATACATGTCAAGTTGAGCACCTCGCTGACCCTCTTCAAGAGAAATCTCGATGAGTGGAAGGGAAATAGAAAATTCACCCTGGGGATAACTCCATTGGCTGTACTCGACAGAGGCACTGGGAACTAAGGTTGGATGGTATGATGCCAGGGTAATCCTATGGCTAGCCTTGTAAAGGCCCCAGGACCATTAGCCAAGTACACACCTATGAACCTATGTTAAGGGATTGTGGTCTGTAACTACAGTGCATTTCTTTCCACACAGATAAGGCTGAGGGTTCTGCAGTTCCCCCTGTGGGCAGACTTTTCTACAGCTGCATACCATCCCTCCCTGGTTTGGAGCTGGGTGCTCTTCTCCCTCTGAGGAAACCTGGCTGAGTACAGCCCCCACCCCATGCTTTGAAGCATCCACCTGCACAACAATTTATTTGATGAAATCTGGACTGGCTAACACAGGGAGTCCTCCTAAAGCTCCTTTAAGCTTCTGAAATGCCTGCTCACATGCTGGGGTCCACACTAACTTCTACAGCTTGTTTTTCCTTATCAGGTCTGTAAGGGGAGCAGCTGTGGTACTATAAGTGGGGACAAACTTTCTGTAGTACCTTGCTGTCCTTAAGAATGGTCTCACCTGCTTTTTGGTAACTGAGGTAGGACATGCCTGAATGGTTTCCACTTTGAAAGGTTCTGGTCTATTCTTACCATTCCTCACTCTATGTCCCACTTAGAAGACCTCTGCCATACCCACCTTTCTCTTCCTGGGCTTAATGGTCAACCCTGCCCTCTATAGTTGGCCCAGTACCTCCCACACATACTGAAGGTGCTATTGCCAGGAATGGCTGTAGATGGCAATATCATTCAGGTAAGCAAGGGCAAAATCTCCTGCTAGGATATGATCTCTCAGCCTCTGGAATGTTCTTAGGGCATTTTTCATTCCAAAGTGCATCTTCATGAACTCATACAAGCCAAAAGTAGTCACAAAGGTTTACCTCTCTCTGTAGTGTTGGGAGTCAAGGGCACCTAACAGAATCCCTTGGTAAGATCAATAGTGATAAGATACTTAGCCCCACCCAGCTGCTCTAGGGTTTCACCTGTCCTAGGCTTGGGGTAAGGATCTGACTCTGTGTGGTTATTTAGTTTTCTGCAGTCTACACAGAACCTGGTGCTGCCATCCTTCCTTGGTACTAGTACTGTAGGGAGGCCCAAGGACTGCTGGACTCCTGGATTACCCCTAGTTCCAACATTTCCTGTATCTCCTCCCTCAGAGTCAGTCTGACTCTCTCAGATACCCTATAAGAGGTCTGCTTGATAGGCCTTTGGGGTCTTGTATCCATATGCTGCTACACCAGGTGGGTACACCTTGGTTTCCCAGTAAACATACCCCCAAACTCCTGTAACACTGATTGGATTTCTTAAACCTGGGTAGGGGATAGCTGCTGGGACACTGCTACCCCTTCCACTGAGGTGTCAGTCCAAGCCTCAATGAGGAGATCAGTCTGCAGATCTCCCCCAGACTCCTCCTGCAATCCACTGCAAATGCTCAGCACAAGGGACTCCCTATCATAGTAAGGTTTTGTCATGTTAATATGGTACAATTTATGCCCCTTCCTCTGGCCTAGCAATTCTATCATGTAGTTAACATCATTGACCTTCCTTTCCACCTTGAAGGGCCCCTCTCAAGCTGCCTGCAGCTTGTTATGTCTGACAGTAATGAGAACCATAATCGGCTGTTCCACAGTATACTGTCTAGCTCAAACATTCCTGTCATACCAGAACTTTTTCTGCTGTTGGGCTCCTGCCAGGTTTTCCTGGGCCAAACCCATGGGTTCCTTGATCCTTGCCTTGAGGTTTGGGACATATTCCCACAACAGACTCCTTATGGCATTCGCACTCACCCTCCCATTCATCGCGAATCAAATATAGACGTCCCCTCACCCGATGCAGATACTATAACTCAAAGGGTGAAAAACATTTGGATTCCTGGGGCACTTGTCTGTAAGCAAACAGCAGATGAGTCAAATATTTGTCCCACTCCCTCTTAAACTGGTCTGCAAATGCCCATAGCATGATCTTTAGTGTAGAGTTTAACCTCTCCACAATAACATTAATCTGGGGATAGTAGGGGTGGTCTTTAGGTGCTTCACCCCACATTGCTTCCACAGACAAGCCAGCAGGTCTGACATGAAATTGGCACCTCTTTCAGTCAGTATTTTGTCTGGAAAACCTACACTGCTGAACATCACTAACAAAGCATTTGCCACCTGTTCTGCTTCAATGGAGGACAGAGCCACTGCCTCAGGGTATCTGGTAGCATAATCTACTACCACTAGAATATACTTCTTTCCTGTGGAACTTGGGGTACTCAGAGGCCAGAAAATATCCATAGCAACCCACTAAAACAGCTCCTCAATCACAGGCAAAGGCATCAATTGAGCTTTGAACTTGTTTCCTGCCTTGCCTACCTTTTGGCACTGCTCACAGGTCCTGCAGTACCCTGTTACATGGAAATCCCAAGCCAATCAAAGTTCTGCATAATATGTCTCTTGTTACACTTTATGCCCATATGACCTGGAAAGAGAATGTCATGGACTATGGCTAGAAATACCAGATGGTAGGCTCTGGGCACTACCAACTGTTGTATTCTGTCACCCTCTAGCCCTCCCTCAGGGGTCCACTCTCTATACAGTAACCCTTTGTCCCAGTATACAGATTCTCCCTTTCCTTGAGAATCAGGTGCATCCCTGGCTACCTCCCTCCAGCCTTGTAATGTAGGGTTTGAGAGCTGAGCCTGTCTCACGTCTCTCCTTGTAACCCTTCCCATCTCCCCTTCCTGGAGCTGGCAGTATTTAGGATCTATCTGTGAAAATACATAGACTTCAGATATTTGGCAGATGCTGGAAGTCATAAAACAAATGCATTCCTTCATACTTTCAGAAATAGTAATTAGTTCACTCCGAAGACAATACAGAACACTTCTTAGTACAGACATTATGTCTCTGGCCTAGCCTATAAAGTAATTTAATTTCAGCTAGTTTTCTGAAGTTAACCTCCTGTATTCCAATTTCCACTGTTAAAATATATACATGTAATCAGTTACAATAGTGCATGAACATTTGTGTTCTATTCCAGGAGGGCACACTGTGGTTACATGTTAAGCTCAAGCACTTTACAAAATACCTTTTCAGCACACACTTTTGTACCAGCGATTTGATATACACATGGCATACAGTTCTAATACATTTGTAACGCAAGCATCTTTTATAGATCATGTTGATATTCCCAAATGACAAATAATTATTTACAAAATTCCAGATAGCTGTGCTGGCAGTATCTCCTTTCATGACACAAGGAACTGCTGAAGTACCCTTAAGGCAGAAGCCTGAGAAATACTCAATATGTCAGGCCCCTGAGGCAATTATAGTGTGAGCTATAAATACTCTGATGTTTACAAGTGTAAGAAGACCATGCATCACACCAGTCCTTGTCTGTGGGCCATGCTAACTCACTAAAGCCCTTACAATATCCCTGTACATTCTACATCTACCAATAATTTGTTGGTCAGCAAAGTTCTAATGGGCTAATCTTTGCTATACCTGCACCTTCCTAGCTGGTGAGTGCCTCTGGGTGCCTGCAGTTTTGTCGCAGTTGGGACAATCAGTTAAAATAAGCATCTTTATCAGTTGCAAAGTACCTTTTATTAGGTATGTACACACAACCCAGGCACACGTAAAAAGAGGCTCTGAATTTCAAAATCGAGGGAAAGAATTTCATTTACATAAGAATGTCGCAGAAGTTTTAAAGCATTCCCAGCTAAATGTCATTAAAGTCTCATTTGCATAAGTTTTTCCTGACATGTACACAAAGGTAATGACTAAATGCAGAAGCCTCTATGAGTCACTTCAAAGCTGCACTTAGCTGCAGCCTGCATAAATTCCCACTATAGCATTGTGCATATATAAAAATAACTATAAATACCAACCTGTAAGCACAATTATATGTCAGCTTTACATTCTGCAGCAAGGTAAATTGTGCTGCAATGTCTTATTTATAACAATGGAATACAGCTAGCGAAAGTTCAGCAGAACATACGAACCAATAGCAAAACACGTGAATTTTGCTTCAATACTAAATATAAGCCAAGGACTAGTCTATGTTTCTCTTCTGTCATCAAAAAGAAGCAATTAAAATTCAAAGGAAGGTCAATACAATTAACTTGAAACAGTCCACTCGGATTAGTGTACTCAATATTATGCACAATACTGCAAACAACACTGAATGTCATGGTCTCAGCTTCAATAGCAGAATCAGATCTGATTTAAGATGGTCAAAATCTAGTGTCTCATTTATAAAAATGAAAAGCAACCATAAAAGGCCTCATTAATAAAATTGGAAAACAGCTACAGAAAGCACATCAACAAATTGCAACAGACTAGAATTCTGCCTTAATACCAAACACAAGACTACAACTATTGCTTTTTCCTCTACTGTCACTAGCAAAAGTAAAATAGTAATGGCAATTTAAACTCAAAGCAAGGTCACTGAAATCAGTTACAAATAGTGCAGGCCGTATTAGTATTCTCAATATTAAACAAAATCCAGTAAAACACACTAGGCCTGATGGTCTGGGCTTCAGTAGCTGCCTAGAATAGAACTACACACATACACACACACCCACCCACACACACACACACACACACACACACACACACACACACACACACACACACACACACACACACACACACACACACACACACACACACACACACACACACACACACACACACACACACACACGGGGTATGTTGGAAACCAGCTTGCCACTGTAGCTACTACTGGTGAATAGGTTTGGAGAGAAGTGTATTGCCTAATAGCTCACCAGATGCTTGCCTGCCATTATGCCATATGGGAGTTCACAATTTCCCGTGTAGTCATCCAAGAGCTTTTTCGAGGTACTGAAAGAACTATACTGTTAAATAGTTAGGAAAAACCTATTCCAAAGGTGTGAGAGATATAAGATCAATGTGCCATATATTCTGGTAGAAATAATGCAAGTCTAAGACTCTGAGAACAGTACTGTGTGTTTGCCCTAATATTTGCATGCTGAAGGCAGAGATTCTTTAAAAGCTCTTCTGTGACTCTGTGTGTAAAGCAAATTCCCCCCTAAGGAGTTGCCAGAGATTCCCTGACTATCTAAAATCAATGAGTCCAACATTTTTTTTGTAAGAAATCTAGTGAAATGTTTCATAAAGACAAATAATTGGTCAAAAAGCTGCAAATCTGCATGCTGTAGTCTGTGAGTGAATGAGATAGGGAGTGGGTCAGTGATATCTCTTGATCACATAGTTCTACCCCATAAAACTAAAAGAACTCTTAGAGGCCTTTATGAGAATTCTTGCGACAAGACTGTCTAATACTAGGTCAACTTCATTCAGTTTATCCAGGTCTATAATAACCCTGTCAGTTTTTAACATCTATCTATCAAAGGAGAAGTTACTCAGACTATTCTGTTACTGAAGGAAACTGTGCTACAGTGCTCGACTTTTTTAACACTGAATGTTAGTCCACTATTAGTCAATCTCTAACATGTAAATTCTAATTGTTGCTGCCAAAGGGACGCATCTGCAGGATATACAACTATGGTCCCTAGCATATAATCGTGAGCATATTATTGTCAACTTGTACACCTAGGAAAAAAAATTGATAAATAAAAGGTCCCCATGAAAGTCCCCACTGATCTATATAGCTAGTGAGAATTGTCCAGCTACTCCATCTGTATGTGCCCTATTTAATAGCCAATCGTCAAGACATTGAGCCACATACCCGACAATCATAAGGTCTGTAAGCTTCATTTTTATCCAAGCAAGGGTGACAGTTTCAAAGGCCTTAGTTAGGTTTAATTATAGAGTGGTGTTCCTTTCATCTAGTGCAGATAATATTGCATGAAAAACAGTCACTAGATTCAAGAGGTATCCGATTTCCTTAAAAAATACTGATTTGTAACCAGAAATAACAGGTCTCCTGCATCCGCCTGAAATGGCCTAATTTTAGCACTTGTCATTGTTTTGCATAGTATATAGTTAAAATCCACAGGCCTAGAGTTAGTTGGGTCAGCTGTAGCTCATATCTTGTGCACATGATCCACCAGGCCTGATGTCTATCCTTGGAGATATGGACCATAATGAGGGCCTTGTTAAAAGGATATACAATGGATAGGTTAAGTTGTACTGTATGGCAGACAGATCACACTCTGGAATGTTGTTTAAAACCACTCAGCTTGTGTTTTTGATTTTGTGCCAGGAAGTGTCAGGGTCATTTAGGTTACTCAATAGAGTACTCTGAGTCTTGGGGTGGCAGACTGGCAAATTAAGATGCATCTAAACTGTAAGTATAGGCATGTGCTGCACATACACCCCCAAGAGAAGCCTGGCATCAGAAACAAGTAATCTTACAGGAGAACAGCAGAACATGACCCCTGCATCCCAACATGGGAAGCTTCACTTTTCAAATCACTTACTTTTTGTTTTGACTCTGAAATCCCTGCATTTCAAAGAAAAAGCTAATTAATAATAATAATGATGATGATAAACAAAAAAGTCTCTCCTGCTCTTTTTCTGATAAGCGATGATCTTAGCGACCACATTAAAAACTACAAAGTAATCCTTTATATGATTCTACAGACAGTAGCCAACAATCCAACATGGGAAGAACAACACTGAGCAACCATGTTTGAGCAAACAACCGTGTGCTTAAAGGAGCTCGTTAGGTCAGCTGAGTGAGAGCTGTAATACAAAGCTGTGTGACACACATAGTTGTGTATTAGTGAACAAGAGATAGAGGGAGAAGCAGATTAAAGTGAGGAGTTTTGTTTACTTTTTTTAGTTTCTTTTAATTAACTAAATGAATTAAAGGAATGTAATCCAGTTGTCTGCGCATTGAGTTTACCATAACTGTTCACTGATAGCTGTGGCTGGTTGCTTGCAGAAAAAGTAGGTGAGTGGTATAGATTAGAATCGTGTTTTGAAAAGAAATATTGCTGATAAGCTTTACCTCTGTGCCTGCAATACATAACATGACTATGCAGCTAGAGAGTGTCACACAAGTGAAGCGAGAAGACATCTCCCTATGTCTTTTCTCTGTAGAAATGTAATGCTTTAAAAATTTGAATAAATTACATGGTATGTATTTGAATGTTTTCTAAGATAGTCATTACTCCTTCTTGGCTATGTGAGGCAGCAAGCCAGTTTTAAAATGTAAAATGTCCTGATTAAAAAAGAAATGCAATTTGATGGTGTGCATGCTTCCTTGTGTTCTTAAAGCTGGGTTGCTAGAGCCTTCTCTAAGATTCTGACAATGTCAGAGTGACTGATAGAGTATAGTTGACTAGAGGAATTCAAGGGTATGGGTAGATGGAAGGAGAAGTTGCAATAGAAAACGAAGTATAGCAGCATTTGGCTAAGTGCAATAATGAGATGGAAATGTTAGAGAAGGAGGTGCCTTCCATTTGCATCTTCATGACTTCATGTTTAGACCAGCCTGTTTTGACTGCCCTACATCCTTTCCTTCTAAGTACCTAACAAACAAAGTTCTTCTTTAAGTTGCACTTTCTGACTGACTCTGTGGTATGGCTATCAATATTCAGTCTAAAACAACTTGGCCGTGCCCACGTACTGCTAGTTCTATTCCTAATTAATATAGATGACCCTTACTGACACTTACACTGTCTTTATAGTTCCCACCTATCCTGCCTGACTAACCCTGTATCCATTTGTTGTAGCACTCTTTGATCCCTGGAACTACTGGCCCTGATTATCCTGGATCCCAAGAAAAAAGCACTCCAGTTTTACTTCCATGTTGTGATGCTCTTGCATGACATCATTCTTCTATCATAAGATAAGGTAGTTGGTCTTGCCTACATGCTGCTTTTCAATGACAGATGATCCATTTATACCGTAAACTAACAGTCCAAGACTACACACTTTCCCACTTCCAGGTGAGTAGAAAAGCTGCTACTGCGCCCCTCCAGTAGCGTATTATCTGATGCTGCCCCCCTCCACGCAACTATGTTGCAGACAAAAAATAAATAAAATACAAGAACTGAGGCTCTTCAGTCCTCAATGCAAATGCATCACTATTCATTTCTGAATGCTGTGCTGGTACTGCTCCCTGCCGCCCATGGAGCACTGAAACTCTTCAAGACCCCATATGTATTTTCTGCATACATTTCTGACTGCTGGTATGGCATTAACACCTGATAGGCACCTGTCATTCATGCCCTCTTCCATTTTTTGTCCAAGACAGCTGTCCCTTTTGCTCTGTCCTGCCACTTCTTCTTTAGTTACTTATCCTGCATGCTGCACTACCAAATGGATAGGTTAGTAATTCCTAGCTAACAAACTCCATTTCTTCCTCAATCACACTTACTGTTGTGGCCTGTCTTCTTCATGCAGTGTTGAATTCCAAAACTGTTTTTGAGTCTATAGCTCTTAAAACATCCATTGCTGGTATCTCTTATTCACTCCATGCAAAACACTTTCTTTCCTTATGTCTGAAGAGCCTAATTTAAGAGCCTGTCCCTTGTCCTCACATATAGCCTTTTGCTTTAATTCCTTACAGGTAATTAAATATATTTAGATAACTTGCAAAATAGACAATACCCTGTTGCAGAAAAAAAAACCTCCCCCTACAGGGTACTAATATACAGGTATTGCCCACTAAAGAAATAACTCTGCCGCTTCAAAGCAGCATATTAAATCACTGGGAAACACAGAGTTAAAAAAGCAAATGGCTTCCATCCTACTTATGCTCAGTAAATACTGCTTAGCAGTTTACAGAGCACAGAAAAAAGTAAAACTCAGGTAGTAGAAGCAGCTTCAGCCGCATTTACAAGGAATAAAATTAAAAGTAATGCAGTAATGTGTGTGTGTGTGTGTGTGTGTGTGTGTGTGTGTGTGTGTGTGTGTGTGTGTGTGTGTGTGTGTGTGTGTGTGTTTGTGTGTGTGTGTGTCAGTTTACCTAGACATTTGCAATGCTACAGTCACTGACCAGATGAAGTCCACAAAGTTAATGTTGCAGTGAGTTTCACCACAATGTATTGAATTGTGTGAGATGCTGGTGCACTTTTCTTGGGTTTTTTCCCCTTTTCTTCCATGTGGTACAATGACAGAGTTGGTATATATAATTTTGGCGATTGCAGCAGGGCTTGCTCTTTGCAAAAAAAAAAAAAAGTTATATATTTTTTTCATCTCGCCATTTTCGGCATGTGATTTGCAGTGAATAGTCAGCAGAAAATTCCTGCTGCACATCCGTAATGTGTGAGAGAGAGAGAGCGAGAGAGAATCCCATAGAGAAAAGAGGAGCACCAAGAAATGGAGATACAGACAGACAGAGCGCGAACATATACCTCTTCTTTGCTGACGAATTCTGGACAAAGTGAACGATAATGGGTAAGAAAGGCCTAAAGTTGGGGACAATTTTTCATATATGACACTAAGTCACCTAAAAAGGAAATAGAAGAAAAGGATTGCCATCAGCACAAACTGTCTGAATAGTAAGAAGTATGAAACTATAATTTCTGGCTTTACTGACTGACTGAAATCCCCACTGATTTACCATAGAATCAAAAAGAAATGTTTTTTTTTTTTGTGGGGCATAGTAAAATATGAGGCATAATCGGGAATGATCTACAAAACTAGGGACACTTAAGAGTTACAGGGCTTGTGATGCCCTGCACTATATGTACTTTTTCATTCATTTTATCACAATGAAACATATGAGGTGTATTCAGTAAAGAATGTCCTGCAATTGCTCAGTGTGTGTGTGTGTGTGTGTGTGTGTGTGTGTGTGTGTGTTAAATACTTGCTTAACATATTTTGAATGTAAATTACTTTCTCCAGCAACAGATACATATGCTTCAACAACTTTCAAATATTAGGCAGAGGAACCTTTTACATCAAAAATATAAAAAAAGAATATACTATAACAAAAAGTATGAAAAATATGACTGTTAGACCATTATCTAAGCTCAATAATGCCATCCAGGGTAGGTTTATAAGAGAAATAATGGACTTTCCTTGATTATACACTCCAGTCACCTGCAACGTCAGTCATGACAACATCCTCTTGGATTGTCCTGTATTTCCCCAATAACACCCAACCCGGGTGGCATTATTGCTTGCTTATTACATCCTACTCTCCTTGCTTTCCTATCATTTTAATCCATTACTCTTGTCTGTTTTACATTTTCTTGTATTCCCAGGTCAATGTTTTGCTCTTCTTTGCAGTGTTCTGATGTGATCTCACCTTTCGGTTAGGATATACTTTAAGTTCTTTTAGATTTTGTGTCCTTTCTTGTGGTCCCAGCAACATTTTCTTTCCCTTCTTTGTGCAGTCTTCTCTTGCATTCTCCATGTGTGGACTTATCAAAAGATAGGAATAACCATTTATAATTTCCTAATGATGATAACTTTGCTCTAGCATTAGTTTTCTGTACTACCTTGTGATATTTACTGTTAACTTTTAGATTCATTGGCATGATGGTACCCAAATCAGTCCTTATTTCTACACTGCACTGAGCCACTGCTGAAATCAAAGGCCAATACTATTAGAGAGCTGCTCTATACACACAAATAATAATGAAGTGTTTCCTTAATGCTAGAAGACAAAACTTTTCTGATCATAGCCTTGGGAAATGTAATATATATTTTGATATTTTGGAGTTAAACTCACACATGGCATATAAACTGCATAGCGCTTGCTTTGTTTTGGCTCATTATAGAGATCAATTTTTTGACAGTAACTTTCTGAACATATAACAGCTTTGTGAGGATCACAGATCTAATCAAAATTCTCTATGAAGCTCATGATATATTGTCCACCCTAGGATTTATCAAGTCACGTTTTGTTGAAAATACGACTGCCGTGCATATCTTGGCTAAATGCTGCTCTGTCAGTGAATAATTTCACAGGCACTAGATCCTGTTTCATTGGACATACTTACATAGGACCTATATGCTTACTCTCTGGCAACTCAGAATAAAGAGAAAACATAACATCTACTTATTTTACTTTATTTTATTTGTGTTTGCTAACTGGGTAGAACACTGATCTCCATGGACGTTTTTCAGACTCAGCCCTGGAGTGTTGTCTGGTTAAGTGACTTACTCAGAGTCACTGCTTACACTGGAGGCAGTGGATTTAGAGGTCCCGCTTGCAGGGTCAAAGGCCAAACTTGTCAGATGTGGACAAAATTTCCTTGCTAAACTGTTTTTTTTGGCTTTATTGCATTTTTCTGGTATGCGGTGATATGATTGCTTAACAGTCTGTTATGTTGACAGAGTCATCATAATTCACTGATCTCAAAAAATGAGATCCAATAAATCATTATAAAAGTGAAATCTGATGCATATTTTATATTAAACTTGCAAACTGTTTCATGATACTAAGACCAACAAGGTGGCTCAGTGGCAGATTGTTTTGTCTTATAATTCCTTGTTTCAATTCTAATCTAAGATCCCTGTTTGTAAGAGATCTACATCACCACCAATGTCTGTGTAGGCTTTCTGTAGGTACTTTACATTTCCTTTCATCTCTGCATAACAAGCTAGTTGCTTGACTGCTGTAAAATAATGGTCCATATGCAATTCTTTTTCTACCTGCCATTGTAGTGAGGCTCATGACTGAATAAGTCTGAGAAAGACTGTTTCACTTACGGCACAGGTCTCACTAGGGAAACGTCCCTGTGTTATCTTTCCATTTTCCACATTGCACAGACACTTCATCTACTTGGCGGCCCTACTTTGATATCTTAAGTGTTTAAGATCTCAGAGTATATCTTATTTAAACTTGACATCTCTGAATAAACCATTTATAGTAGTTCACATCTTGACAACATTTGCCTACATGAACAGTTCAGAGGTATGGTCTAAAAGCATTTAAGTAATTAATAATATTACAGGCTTTCTAAGTGAGGCAGACTGCACTCTGTTGTCTGTCAGAATCAGGTGAAGTTGCTGCAGGTTGGTCTAGGGGACAATACCTCCTTGCAGCAATCCTCTTTAAAATGCTGTAGTTACTCTGGCAGTTAGGGAAGAGGAATAAAGATCTGACTTGAAAATGAGCTGCTTCCTGTGCCAAATGTACAGGGTTTGAATCTTTCCACCTTCCTTTGCCAAATGCATGGCTTTGAGTAACTTACTTAACCAGACAGTACTTTGACACAATTGGGAGTATGGGCTAGGCTCATTAATGGCTTCCTAGACTGCATCCTAGTAACTACCTATGAACTATAATGGTCAGCAGCTATTGGCTTTACCAGCATAACTGTATGAATTACAAGCATTCAAAAGTACAAGTAAAGAAGAGAACAACTCATTGGAATATGTACTTTTGAAAGATGTTATAAAAAAGTGTGGGGATCCATTGCAAGGAATGTAATATATTCTGTGAATTGCAAAGTTTCAGGCATAATTATGTAACAGTGTAGCAACTATAATCTTTAATTTTATAACTGCGTGGTAGTTTATTTGCAGGGAAGGAAGGTAGTTTTCTGTTTGATCTCAGAAATGTAACTGGGAAGAGAGAGGTGTAGGGCCATGTTCACTGAAGAAAAACAATAACAAATTGATGATGTCATTATCTTATTGACATTTTAATGGTCTGAATGAGGCAGACTGCAGACACACACGTTTTCCTTTTTGTTCATTCTGACTTCTTCATTTCTAAATGTTGCTTCTCTCAGTTGTCATTTCAAATGGGTTTGTTCAGTGCAGTGTACTTTGATGTCCCATATGCCGATGACACTTTTAGCAGACACACTGCAATTGCTAGGAGAAATTCCCAATATAGAAAATTTTCAAAAACTTCCAAATCATTTTTGGAAGGCTTGATTGTCAGGAATTAAGCCTTCAATCTATCCAACTTTCAGGATCTTGGTGGCAAGATCTTGGCTTTAGAGAGGATAAAAAACTCCCCTCTCAGTTAAGTCCTAAGTTGTCTGTGGCACATATCCATCATGAGAGTGTCTTTGTTGCACAGAGTCTGTCTGTTAACACAGCCAAATAGGGTCCTTATGGAAACAATGTATTGCTTCTAGCACCACTGCAGCCCTCATACACTGCAGAAAAACTCCATGGCGCTGTGTCACTCATGGGGCACTAGTTTGCACTATATACAGTTGGGAATTCCATTTATTGGCTTGTAATAAAATGAGAAGGGCCTACAGAATCCCAGGGAGCATCTGAACTGTTCATTTAGTCAGAATGCTGAGGTGTATGATGATCTTGGATTTAATAGGATGGGACATAAATTAATTTCCACTAGAGTCAAGTATGTATGAAACATTGCAGGTCTAGCCTGGAGTAATAATGATGAAATCTTGCGCAAAGGGTTGAGGAATCTAAATCTGTGC